>NC_084633.1:42690299-42842799 GCF_033978795.1 Nerophis ophidion | reverse complement strand
CGAGACCATCCAGGACAAGGGCAAGCAGATAGAGATATGGGTGGAACACTATTGCGAACTGTACTCCAGACAGGACCAAGTCACAGACAATGATGCCCTTGCAGTCGTTACAAGTCTCCCTCTCATGGCTGAACTGGACGAGAAACCCACTGTGGCTGAACTCAAGAGCCTGTCCTCTGGGAAAGCGCCTGGGAAGGATGGCATGCCAGCAGAAATCATCAAGTGTGGCGACAGCACACTGAGGGAACATCTTTACGACCTCCTCTGTCAGTGCTGGGAGGAAGGAGCAGTACCTCAGGACATGAGAGATGCCAACATAGTTACCCTGTACAAGAACAAGGGTGATAGAAGCGATTGTAACAACTACAGAGAAATATCTCTCCTAAGCATCGTAGGCAAAGTCTGCACACGCGTCCTCCTGAACAGACTGCAGAAGTTTGCTGATAGAGTGCACCCAGAGTCACAGTGCGGGTTCCACTCGGAAAGCTCAACCATTGACATGGTTGCAAGAAAAGTGCAGAGAGCACTCAAGTAAAATTGCGCGCGTCCGTCTTTGTAGTCTGTGAAGTAAACAAGCTTCTTCTTTTTCTCCATCTTCTCGTTATGTGACATTCATTCTCTGCTGTTGCCATTTCTAATATAAAGTAGTGTAAAGTTCTTACTTATATCTGTCAGTAAACTCACCATGAAAGTGTTAAAAAATACCGGTGTAGTGAGTTTACATTATTCACCCAAGGAACTTTAGTTATTAGAGATTTCCGGTCGGACGCTTTTTTACGGGACACATTTCCGGTGTTGTTGTTTCCAGATGAAGAGATGCTGCTCCGTTATTGATTGAAGTATAGTGTGAATGTCATTAAAACAGTTAGCGCCATTTTTGGACACTTCTTCCACTCCCGTCCTTGCACGCTACACCGCTACAACAAAGATGACGGGGAGAAGACGCTGCCGAAGGTGAGCCACGTAAATGAGACCGCCCACAAAACGGCGCATCCTGAAGCGACTTGAAGATGTGTAAAACATCATCTGTGCAACATTTTGAGCAACAAAGCACCATTGCATGTTATGTAGACCACAAGGAAATCTTTTACACTTAGAAAATAATCATAATAATATGACTCTTTTAATGCGCCTTATAATCCGGTGCGTAATTTGTATGAAAAAAAAATCAAAAATAGACCCGCTCATCAGCAGTGGGCCTTATAATCCGGTGCGCCCTACAGTCCGGAAAATACGATATATTCATTTTCTATAAAATGTGTTTTGTGTTCATATTTTTGGGTGTTAAGTTAATTTAAGTTAAGTTTAAGTACCAATGATTGTCACACACACACACACACAAGGTGTGGTGAAATGTGTCCTCTTGATCACCCCTGGGAGGTGAGGGGAGCAGTGAGCAGCAGCGATGGTAGCGCCCGGGAATCATTTTTGGTGATTTAACCCCCAATTCCAAGCCTTGATGCTGAGTGCCAAGCAGGGAGGTAATGTCTCACATTTTCATAGTCTTTGGTATGACTCGGCCGGGGTTTGAACTCACAACCTACCCATCTCAGGGTGGACACTAACCACTACACCTTTGAATTGATATCGGGTGTCATATTGTCAACACTTTGCACGTAGTAAATCTCTCGACCCCCCAAAAAGATGACCCTGTCTTTTACATATTTTCTTAAAGAGAAATAACAGCGTGGTATATTTGTGTATTATTGTTGTCCGCTCATTTTGATTGAAGTCTGGCTGTCAGGCTATTGACAATCCTGAAGGTAACAACATTTATTGATTGATACTTTTATTAGTAGATTGCACAGTACAGTACATATTCCGTACAATTGACCACTAAATGGTAACACCCCAATAAATTTTTCAACTTGTTTAAGTCGGGGTCCACCTTCATCAATTCATGGTAAAAAGCTTTGCCTCGTTTGGCGAGAAGACCGTTGGAGCCATCGCTATGCAAACATTTTTTTCTTGGGGAAAATTGGAGCCCGGTCAGCAACATTCGTCCCCTAGATCAGCCAATGTTGACCAAATAAAACTCTACTGCATACCAGTGTTTTTCAACCTTTTTGGAGCCAAGGTACATTTTTTTCCATTGTAAAAATACGGAGGAACACCCCCAGCAGAAACGATAACAAAAGGATTTTGTTTTTTAAATTTGTTGACGTTTTCCTGTGTGTAACGCTTTAGTTCCTGTCTTGCGCTGTTATTTTGGTGGCGCTTCCTGTTAGGTTGGTGTTTTCCTGTAGCAGCTTCGCGCCTGACCTGCTTTGCATTGGCAAACAAGACTATTTCAGTAGTGCGGACGCGATCCTTCTGTGTGGGGACAGTGTTGATTGTTCACGTCATGTACGGACACACACTGTAAGTCTTTGCTGTTGTCCAGCATTTTGTTTTTGTTTACTTTGTAGCCAGTTCAGTTTTATTATCGTTTTGCACAGCCATCCCTATGCCTTTTGTTCATTTTTGCTTTATGCGTAACATAGCTTTTTACCTGCACGCCGTCTCTCTGCAGTTTGGGTTCAATGAACTACCTGCTGCCACCTACCACGCGGTTGCCCTGCCGAGCTCCATAGAGCACAGACACTAGACCACGGCACATTACTTGCAGATTATAAATATTGAATTGCAAATAATACTTTTTGAACCAATTAGGCTGAAGTTGCATAATTTCCCACGGCACACCAGACAATGTCTCGCGGCACAGTGGTTGATAAACAAGTACAATTAAAGCTGCAAGCAGCGTTGGTCGGGCCCGCTTTGGCTGCTGCCCCCGCGACCCGAACCCGGATAAGCGTTAGAAAATGCATGGATAGTAGCTACTATTAGCAAACAGATAGACTTAGCAACTCGGCGTAATATCTTAACATCGACACACTGGCAAAAATGACATTTAGCAGGAAAATTTGGTTTTGAAAGGGTTTTTGCCAACTCCCTGTTGATATTTGCTGAAGGAAGTGAGTGTATGAAATGTAGGTGTAAGTCAGACCTACATAGAGGTTTTTGTTTCGTGTGTGTATGACATTCCTAACGAAAGTTACAAGTAGTTTTGACTGTGTTTTTTCCTAGGGGGCACAAGAGTGCAAATTTTATTTTTGGGGTTTGGTTTTGTATTAGATGGCAATTTTCGCTCTGCGTTTCTGGATGTTGTTGATAAATGGCTTTCGCTTTGCATAGTAGAGCTTTAACTTGCACTTTGAAGCATTTTAAGGGGGTCAAATTACAGCTCAAAGAGGCAAAAATAACATATTTTAGGAAACTTTGCGCAGGGGTTCTTTGAAAGCACGTAAAATCAAAACCGGAGCAGTAATTAAAACTCTGTGAATAACTTTTAATAAGAAGGGTTCAATTGCTCTCCTGTGCGAGTTTGAAGCCGACACGACAAACGCGCTCAGAGGAGATCATTTTTGAAAAAAGGTGACGGGTTTTTACAAAACTTTTGTTTTGAAGGGGTAATTGCCAACTTCCTGTTAATTTTTTGCTGAAGGATGTCAATTATTAAAATGTAGGTCTAAGTGAGACCTACATAGAAGTTTTTGTTTCATGTCTTTTCGACATTCCTACCGGAAGTTGCAAGCAGTTTTGTCTGTGTTTTCTTCCTAGGAGCAGTTTTTTCTGTGCTTTATTCCAAAATTGCGTTAGAGCGCAATCTTGAGTTTTGGGTTTTTTTTGTTTGTTTTTTATTAGATCGCAATTTTTGCCAGTCCTGATGTGTGTGCCAAGTTTGGTGAGTTTTGAAGCATTTTAAGGGGGTCAAATTAAAGCTCAAAGGGGCAAAAATAGCATTTTTTAGGAGAATTTTGTTTTGAAGGGGTTTTTGCCAACTTTTTGTTGATTTTTGCCCTAGAAGGTAAAATTATGAAATGTAGGTCTAAGTCAGTCCTACATAGAGGTTTTTGTTTCATGTCTCTACGACATTGCTAACGGAAGTTACAAGCAGTCTGTTTTTTTTCCTAGGGGGCGCGAGAGCGCAATTTAGATTTCTGGGGTTTGTTTGCATAATAAGTTGGGAAGGTTTGCCATCCCGACTTTGTGTGAAATTTGGTGAGTTTTGAAGCATGTTAAGGGGGTCAAATTATGGCACGAAGGTGCGGAATAGGACATACAATAGTGTCCTCTGTCCCTGTTGTCCCAATAGAGACATTGCGGTCCCTAAATACAAACACTTCATGAGAAAGTACTGAAAGAGAGTCATTTGGGCGGGAACTCACCTTTCCCCCACGCAGGTCAGCTGCTCGATCTCCGTCATGACCTCGGCTATCTCCAACTTCAGCCGCTGCAGAAAAAAGAAAAGTGTTCATTCGGGTTGTACGCTATACCGCTATTAGTATCGTATCGCCATACTAATGAATCATATTCGGTACCATACTGCCTCTAAGAAGTACCGGTCCACCCCACCCCACTGTCGTCGCATCTGCTGGTTTTCCAAGCAGAGGAGCATGTTAGGCAGCGCGCACACACAGAGTACTTACAAGCAGACACTGTGTGTGGACAGAAAAGGGAGAATGGACGCATTTTGGTGCAAAAAGTCACGATAACTCCTCTCTGAGCTGCTCCCTTAACGTGGTAGAGGAGTTTGTGTGTCCCAATGATCCTAGGAGCTATGTTGTCCGGGGGCTTTTATGCCCCCTGGTAGGGTCTCCCAAGGCAAACTGGTCTTAGGTGAGGGATCAGACAAAGAGCAGCTCGAAGACCTTTGTGAAGAACACACACAAAGGACCCAGATTTCCCTCACCTGGATGTGGGTCACCGGGGCCCCCCCTCTGGAGCCAGGCCCGGAGGTGGGGCACGATGGCGGGCGCCTGGTGGCCGGGTCTGTCTCCATGGGGCACAGCCCGAAGAGGCAACGTGGGTCCCCCCTCTGGAGCCAGTCCCGGAGGTGGGGCACGATGGCGGGCGCCTGCTCCCATGGGGCAGAGCCTGAAGAGGCAACGTGGGCCCCCCCTCTGGAGCCAGTCCCGGAGGTGGGGCACGATGGCGGGCGCCTGGTGGCCGGGCCTGTTCCCATGGGGCACAGCCCGAAGAGGCAACGTGGGTCCCCCCTCTGGAGCCTGTCCCAAAGGTGGGGCACGATGGCGGGCGCCTGGTGGCCGGGCCTGTTCCCATGGGGCACAGCCCGAAGAGGCAACGTGGGTCCCCCCTATGGAGCCAGTCCAGGAGGTGGGGCACGATGGCGGGCGCCTGGTGGCCGGGCCTGTTCCCATGGGGCACAGCCCGAAGAGGCAACGTGGGTCCCCCCTCTGGAGCCAGTCCCGGAGGTGGGGCACGATGGCGGGCGCCTGGTGGCCGGGCCTGTTCCCATGGGGCACAGCCCGAAGAGGCAACGTGGGTCCCCCCTCTGGAGCCAGTCTCGGAGGTGGGGCACGATGGCGGGCGCCTGGTGGCCGGGCCTGTTCCCATGGGGCACAGCCCGAAGAGGCAACGTAGGTCCCCCCTCCGGAGCCAGGCCTGGAGTTGGGGCACGATGGCGGGCGCCTGGTGGCCGGGCCTGTTCCCATGGGGAACAGGCCAAAGAGGCAACGTGGGTCCCCCCTCTGTAGCCAGTCCAGGAAGTGGGGCACGATGGCGGACGCCTGGTGGCCGGGCCTGTCTCCATGGGGCACAGCCCGAAGAGGCAACGTGGGTCCCCCCTCTGGAGCCAGTCCCGGAGGCGGGGCGCAATGGCGGGCGCCTGGTGGCCGGGCCTGTTCCCATGAGGCACAGCCCGAAGAGGCAACGTACGTCTCCCCTCTGGAGCCAGGCCTGGAGTTGGGGCACGATGGCGGGCGCCTGGTGGCCGGGCCTGTTCCCATGGGGCACAGCCCGAAGAGGCAACGTGGGTCCCCCCTCTGTAGCCAGTCCCGGAGGTGGGGCACGATGGCGGACGCCTGGTGGCCGGGGCTGTCTCCATGGGGCACAGCCCGAAGAGGCAACGTGGGTCCCCCCTCTGGAGCCAGTCTCGGAGGTGGGGCACGATGGCGGGCGCCTGGTGGCCGGGCCTGTCTCCATGGGGCACAGCCCTAAGAGGCAACGTGGGTCCCCCCTCTGGAGCCAGTCCCGGAGGTGGGGCACGATGGCGGGCGCCTGGTGGCCGGGCCTGTCTCCATGGGGCACAGCCCGAAGAGGGAACGTGGGTCCCCCCTCTGGAGCCAGGCCTGGAGGTGGGGCACGATGGCTGGCGCCTGGTGGCCGGGCCTGTTCCCATGGGGCACAGCCCAAAGAGGCAACATGGGTCCCCCCTCTGGAGCCAGTCCCGGAGGTGGGGCACGATGGCGGGCGCCTGGTGGCCGGGCCTGTCTCCATGGGGCACAGCCCGAAGAGGCAACGTGGGTCCCCCCTCTGGAGCCAGTCCCGGAGGTGGGGCACGATGGTGGGCGCCTGGTGGCCGGGCCTGTTTCCATGGGGCACAGCCCGAAGAGGCAACGTGGGTCCCCCCTCTGGAGCCAGTCCCGGAGGTGGGGCACGATGGCGGGCGCCTGGTGGCCGGGCCTGTTCCCATGGGGCACAGCCCGAAGAGGCAACGTGGGTCCCCCCTCTGGAGCCAGTCCCGGAGGTGGGGCACGATGGCGGGCGCCTGGTGGCCGGGCCTGTCTCCATGGGGCACAGCCCGAAGAGGCAACGTGGGTCCCCCCTCTGGAGCCAGTCCCGGAGGTGGGGCACGATGGCGGGCGCCTGCTCCCATGGGGCAGAGCCTGAAGAGGCAACGTGGGCCCCCCCTCTGGAGCCAGTCCCGGAGGTGGGGCACGATGGCGGGCGCCTGGTGGCCGGGCCTGTTCCCATGGGGCACAGCCCGAAGAGGCAACGTGGGTCCCCCCTCTGGAGCCTGTCCCAAAGGTGGGGCACGATGGCGGGTGCCTGGTGGCCGGGCCTGTCTCCATGCGGCAAAGCCCGAAGAGGCAACGTGGGTCCCCCCTATGGAGCCAGTCCAGGAGGTGGGGCACGATGGCGGGCGCCTGGTGGCCGGGCCTGTTCCCATGGGGCACAGCCCGAAGAGGCAACGTAGGTCCCCCCTCCGGAGCCAGGCCTGGAGTTGGGGCACGATGGCGGGCGCCTGGTGGCCGGGCCTGTTCCCATGGGGAACAGCCCGAAGAGGCAACGTGGGTCCCCCCTCTGTAGCCAGTCCAGGAAGTGGGGCACGATGGCGGCGCCTGGTGGCCGGGCCTGTCTCCATGGGGCACAGCCCGAAGAGGCAACGTGGGTCCCCCCTCTGGAGCCAGTCCCGGAAGCGGGGCGCAATGGCGGGCGCCTGGTGGCCGGGCCTGTTCCCATGAGGCACAGCCCGAAGAGGCAACGTACGTCTCCCCTCTGGAGCCAGGCCTGGAGTTGGGGCACGATGGCGGGCGCCTGGTGGCCGGGCCTGTTCCCATGGGGGACAGCCCGAAGAGGCAACGTGGGTCCCCCCTCTGTAGCCAGTCCCGGAGGTGGGGCACGATGGCGGACGCCTGGTGGCCGGGGCTGTCTCCATGGGGCACAGCCCGAAGAGGCAACGTGGGTCCCCCCTCTGGAGCCAGTCTCGGAGGTGGGGCACGATGGCGGACGCCTGGTGGCCGGGCCTGTCTCCATGGGGCACAGCCCGAAGAGGCAACGTGGGTCCCCCCTCTGGAGCCAGTCCCGGAGGTGGGGCACGATGGCGGGCGCCTGGTGGCCGGGCCTGTCTCCATGGGGCACAGCCCGAAGAGGGAACGTGGGTCCCCCCTCTGGAGCCAGGCCTGGAGGTGGGGCACGATGGCTGGCGCCTGGTGGCCGGGCCTGTTCCCATGGGGCACAGCCCAAAGAGGCAACATGGGTTCCCCCTCTGGAGCCAGTCCCGGAGGTGGGGCACGATGGCGGGCGCCTGGTGGCCGGGCCTGTCTCCATGGGGCACAGCCCGAAGAGGCAACGTGGGTCCCCCCTCTGGAGCCAGTCCCGGAGGTGGGGCACGATGGTGGGCGCCTGGTGGCCGGGCCTGTCTCCATGGGGCACAGCCCGAAGAGGCAACGTGGGTCCCCCCTCTGGAGCCAGGCCTGGAGGTGGGGCACGATGGCGGGCGCCTGGTAGCCGGGCCTGTCTCCATGGGGCACAGCCCGAAGAGGGAACGTGGGTCCCCCCTCTGGAGACAGGCCTGGAGGTGGGGCACGATGGCTGGCGCCTGGTGGCCGGGCCTGTTCCCATGGGGCACAGCCCAAAGAGGCAACATGGGTTCCCCCTCTGGAGCCAGTCCCGGAGGTGGGGCACGATGGCGGGCGCCTGGTGGCCGGGCCTGTCTCCATGGGGCACAGCCCGAAGAGGCAACGTGGGTCCCCCCTCTGGAGCCAGTCCCGGAGGTGGGGCACGATGGCGGGCGCCTGGTGGCCGGGCCTGTTCCCATGGGGCACAGCCCGAAGAGGCAACGTGGGTCCCCCCTCTGGAGCCAGTCCCGGAGGTGGGGCACGATGGCGGGCGCCTGGTGGCCGGGCCTGTCTCCATGGGGCACAGCCCGAAGAGGCAACGTGGGTCCCCCCTCTGGAGCCAGGCCTGGAGGTGGGGCACGATGGCGGGCGCCTGGTAGCCGGGCCTGTCTCCATGGGGCACAGCCCGAAGAGGGAACGTGGGTCCCCCCTCTGGAGCCAGGCCTGGAGGTGGGGCACGATGGCGGGCGCCTGGTAGCCGGGCCTGTCTCCATGGGGCACAGCCCGAAGAGGGAACGTGGGTCCCCCCTCTGGAGCCAGGCCTGGAGGTGGGGCACGATGGCGGGCGCCTGGTAGCCGGGCCTGTCTCCATGGGGCACAGCCCGAAGAGGGAACGTGGGTCCCCCCTCTGGAGCCAGGCCTGGAGGTGGGGCACGATGGCTGGCGCCTGGTGGCCGGGCCTGTTCCCATGGGGCACAGCCCAAAGAGGCAACGTGGGTTCCCCCTCTGGAGCCAGTCCCGGGGGTGGGGCACGATGGCGGGCGCCTGGTGGCCGGGCCTGTTCCCATGGGGCACAGCCCAAAGAGGCAACGCGAGTCCCCCTTCAAATGGGCTCACCACCCATGGCAGGGGCCATAGAGGTCGGGTGCAGTGTGAGCTGGGCGAAAGCCGAAGGTAGAGGGCACTTGGCGGTCCGAAAGGACAAGATCACGGGGGCCCAAATGAGTTTCCAAAAGGGTCTCTCCCTTAGAGATAGGGTGAGAAGCTCTGCCATCCGGGAGGACCTCAAAGTAAAGCCACTTCCCCTCCACATGGAGAGGAGCCAGGTGAGGTGGTTCGGGCATCTGGTCAGGATGCCACTTGAACACCTCCCTAGGGCACGTCCAACCGGCAGGAGGCCACGGGGAAGACCCAGGACATGTTGGGAAGACTATGTCTCCCGGCTGGCCTGGGAACGCCTCGGGATCCCACGGGAAGAGCTGGACCAAGTGGCTGGGGAGAGGGAAGTCTGGGCTTCCCTGCTTAGGCTGCTAACCCCGCGACCCGACCTCGGATAAGCGGAAGAAGATGGATGGATGGATGGATGGATGGACGGATGGAAGTCAAGATAAAGGTGAAGTTAAAAGACTGAAACACTGTCAGGAAGATCTGCTTTAAGACATGGCTGGCTAGCTAGCGGCTAACATCCATCCGCAGTGTTTTAGCTACTTTTAAATCACTAATCCTGACTTCCATGGCAACTAATAAAGTATGTTTCTTACAAGTAGCATTATCACTGTAGGACGAGGAATAGCTAAACATGTTTCACTACACAACGTAGCTCACCGGCTTCACCGCTAATGACGCCATTCCTGAATGGAGACAAACGCCATGGGTGGATCAACACCTAACATCCACTTTAATGATACCAAGTAAAGGAGTGTGTCTAGCCGATACTGCTATGATTACATTGATATCTTTTAGC
Source organism: Nerophis ophidion (assembly GCF_033978795.1). Lineage (NCBI taxonomy): Eukaryota > Metazoa > Chordata > Actinopteri > Syngnathiformes > Syngnathidae > Nerophis > Nerophis ophidion. The sequence continues at coordinate 42,832,992 of NC_084633.1, read as the reverse complement.
ATCAAAAAATCTTTTTTTTTTTTCAATTTCATATTATGTTTGTAAACTGAGGAAATCTATTCTGGGCCTTGGAATATGACCAATGAATGATCCTGTAACTCCATGGTATCAAATGGATACCTAAATGTTTGGTATCATCCAAAACTAATGTCAAGTATCTAAGAAGAGAAGAATAAGCGATGATTGCATTTTAGAAGAAGTGCAGAAAGAGAAAGTAAGCAGATATATTAACAGTAAATGAAACAAGTAGATTAATAATCCATTTTCTACCGCTTGTCCTTAATAATTTGTATAAAATAATAGGTGTATAAATGACACAATATGTTACTGCAAACGTCAGCAGCCTGTGTTTGTTTACTTACTGCTAAAAGACAAGTTGTCTAGTATGTTCAACATTTGATTGAAGGACTACATTGCAATAATAAATATATGTTTCATGCAGCCTAAGAATTTTGGTTGAAATAAATGTCACAGCGTTGGCTCCAACACAGACTGGTGACTCTCTCTCTCTCACTTTGGATCATCTGCTTGCCTTCCTGCCATCTTCCTTCTCCTTTCAACATTTGGTAGTACTCAGCAATTAATTATTCATACAAATAGTCTTTCACCATACACCCCTTTTACATCTAGTTCACACACGCCTTTGTCCTTTAATTATATATTATTGTTCATTACTTATTATATTATATTCTTTATATATATATATATATAATAGATACATAGAGCAATATTGCCATAACCATAACAATAAAGACAATAATGCCATTTTTCGTGGTCCCCTTTATTTAGAACAGTATCGAAATACATTTTGGTCAAGGTACAAAAATATTGGTATCAGGACAGCATTAGTGCTTATTATATGTATTTGGTGATAAGGTTGATATGTAAAAGTAATAGAAAATAAAGAAGTCTCCCATGCAACACAATAACAGCTAACAATATGGCTGCTGGGCAATAACACCGCAGGTGAACATCACATCTTATTAAATTGCAACAAACAACTTGTCATGTGACTCTTACTCACTTCAATATCATCCAGCAGTTCCTTTTTCCTGCGTCGGATGTTGCTCAGCTCATCTCCTTCCTGCCCCGAAAGGTCGTCAGGTGCTGGAATTCAGAGAGAGAGAAAGAGAGAGAGAGAGAGAGAGAGAGAGAGAAGAGGGTGAGTAGGAATAGGAGAAAAGCACCAAATGAATTGTCGTCAGTCAGTCAGAGTCACAGGGGATTACTCTTGGGCGTCATGTAACTAACTACTCAATGAGGGATTACTCTTGGGCGTCATGTAACTAACTACTCAATGAGGGATTACTCTTGGGCGTCATGTAACTAACTACTCAATGAGGGATTACTCTTGGGCGTCATGTAACTAACTACTCAATGAGGGATTACTCTTGGGCGTCATGTAACTAACTACTCAATGAGGGATTACTCTTGGGCGTCATGTAACTAACTACTCAATGAGGGATTACTCTTGGGCGTCATGTAACTACTCAATGAGGGATTACTCTTGGGCGTCATGTAACTAACTACTCAATGAGGGATTACTCTTGGGCGTCATGTAACTAACTACTCAATGAGGGATTACTCTTGGGCGTCATGTAACTAACTACTCAATGAGGGATTACTCTTGGGCGTCATGTAACTAATTACTCAATGAGGAATTACTCTTGGGCGTCATGTAACTAATTACTCAATGAGGGATTACTCTTGGGCGTCATGTAACTAATTACTCAATGAGGGATTACTCTTGGGCGTCATGTAACTAACTACTCAATGAGGTGAAAGTACACTTCTGACCTACCCTATTTCCTTGAATTGCCTCCGGGTATCTACTCCAGTATATACTGTAGTATATACTGTAGTATGTACTACAGTATATACTGGAGTATATACTGTAGTATGTACTGGAGTATATACTGGAGTATATACTGGAGTATGTACTGTGGTATATACTGTGGTATGTACTGTAGTATATACTGTAGTATATACTGTAGTATGTACTGTAGTATATACTGGAGTATATACTGGAGTATGTACTGTAGTATGTACTGTAGTATGTACTGTAGTATATACTGTAGTATGCGCCTGCCTTCAATTACTGCCGGGTCAAAATTGCTCGTCAACATAATTAGTGCATGCTTAGTATTACCGCCTGGTCAAACTTGTGATGTCACGAGTGACATTTCCCCTGTCATCATTTTCAAAATGGAAGAGGCTGATGTCAATACCGGTAATTTGAAATCTAATAAAGGGAAGAATATTAACAGCTACTCAGTAGGATATAAGGTCCAAGCTTACATCACACTCAAATTTTTACCGCATGCTTTTGGTAAGTGCCGGAGTGAGAAGAGGTTTTAAAATAATTAGCGCCCCAGCGGCAATTCAAGGAAATACAATAAATGAAAACTTCTCAGTAAAGTTGTTGTAAAGATGCCCTGCACACACCTCAACACCCGCACACCCCTCAACACCCGCACACCCCTCAACACCCGCACACACCTCAACACCCGCACACCCCTCAACACCCGCACACACCTCAACACCCGCACACACCTCAACACCCGCACACACCTCAACACCCGCACACACCTCAACACCCGCACACCCCTCAACACCCGCACACACCTCAACACCCGCACACACCTCAACACCTGCCACACACCTCAACACCCGCACACTCCTCAACACCCGCACACACCTCAACACCCGCTAACACCTCAACACCCGCACACACCTCAACACCCGCACACACCTCAACACCCGCACACCCCTCAACACCCGCACACCCCTCAACACCCGCACACACCTCAACACCCGCACACACCTCAACACCTGCCACACACCTCAACACCCGCGCACACCTCAACACCCGCGCACACCTCAACACCTGCCACACACCTCAACACCCGCGCACACCTCAACACCCGCGCACACCTCAACACCCGCGCACACCTCAACACACGCGCACACCTCAACACCCGCACACACCTCAACACCTAACACACACCTCAACACCTGCCACACACCTCAACACCTGCCACACACCTCAACACCTGCCACACACCTCAACACCTGCACACACCTCAACACCTGCACACACCTCAACACCTGCCACACACCCCAACACCCGCGCACACCCCAACACCCGCGCACACCCCAACACCCGCGCACACCCCAACACCCGCGCACACCCCAACACCCGCGCACACCTCAACACCCGCGCACACCTCAACACCCGCGCACACCTCAACACCCGCGCACACCTCAACACCCGCGCACACCTCAACACCCGCGCACACCTCAACACCCGCGCACACCTCAACACCTACCACACACCTCAACACCTGCCACACACCTCAACACCCGCACACACCTCAACACCTGCCACACACCTCAACACTCGCACACACCTCAACACCCGCACACACCTCAACACCTGCCACACACCTCAAAACCCGCACACACCTCAACACCTGTCACACACCTCAAAACCCGCACACACCTCAACACCTGCACACACCTCAACACCTGCACACATCTCAACACCCGCCACACACCTCAACACCTGCCACACACCTCAACACCCGCGCACACCTCAACACCCGCGCACACCTCAACACCTGCACACACATCAACACCTGCCACACCCCTCAACACCCGCACACCCCTCAACACCCGCACACCCCTCAACACCCGCACACACCTCAACACCTGCCACACACCTCAACACCTGCCACACACCTCAACACCTGCACACACCTCAACACCTGCACACACATCAACACCTGCCACACCCCTCAACACCCGCACACCCCTCAACACCCGCACACCCCTCAACACCCGCACACACCTCAACACCTGCCACACACCTCAACACCTGCCACAGCCTTACCTGCTGAAATATTAGCTTAGAGTTAATTAACACTGCAGGGAGCTGCAACAAAACAAACACTTTTTACACATTGACACGTACACTACATTGCCAAAAGTATGGTGGCCATCAATCCAAATGATGAGAACCAGGTCTCCTCATCACTTGGCCCGGTGTATCAAATCCAGCACTTAGGCACAGAGACTGTTTCTACAAACATTTGTGAAAGAATGGGTCACTTTCAGTGATTTCAAGCAGGGAATTGTCATTGGATGCCACCTGTGCAACAAATCCAGTCGTGAAATTTCCTCGCTTCTAAATATTCCAAAGTCAACTTTATTCTAAGAAAAGTGAAGAGTTTGAGAACAACAGCAAGTCAGCCAGCAAGTGGTAGGCCAGGTAAAGTGACAGAGAGGTCAGCATAGTGCAAAGACTTTCTGCACAGTCACTTGCTACACAGCTCCTAACTTCATGTCACCTTCCAATTAGCCCACGTACAGTACGCAGAGAGCTTCATGGAATGGGTTTCCATGGCTGAGCAGCTGCATCTAAGCCATACATCAGCAAGTCCACTGCAAAGCGTGGGATGCAGTGGTGTAAAGGACATCACCACTGGACTCCAGAGCAGTGGAGACGCCTTCTCTGGACTGATGAATCACACTTTTCCATCTGGCAATCTGATGGACCAGTCTGGGTTTGGAGGTTGCCAGGAGAACACTACATTTCAAACTGCATTGTGCCCAGTGTGAAATTTGGTGGAGGAGGAATTATGGTGTGGGGTTGTTTTCAGGAGTTGAGCTTGGCCCCTTAGTTCCAGTGAAAGGGACTTTAAATGCTCCAGGATACCAAAACATTTTGGACCATTGCATGCTCCCGACCTTGTGGGAACAGTTTGGAGCGGGCCCCTTCCTCTTCTAACATGACTGTCCACCAGTGCACAAAGCCAGGTCCATAAAGACATGGATGACAGATTCTGGTGTGGATGAACTTTACTGGCCTGCACAGAGTCCTGACCTGAACCCCATAGAACACTTTTGGGATGAATTAGAAGGGAGACTGAGAACCAGGCCTTCTGTGTGACCTCACCAATGCACTTTTGGAAGAATGCTGGAAAATTCCTATAAAGTCGCTCCACAACCTTGTGGACAGCCTTCCCAGAAGAGTTGAAGCTGTAATAGCTGCAATGAGGTCATATTGAACCCTATGTGTTAGGAACTTCAACTTCCTGTGTGAGTCTAGGCAGGTGGCCAAATACTTTTGTCAACATAGTGTATTCATCCCCAGGGACAACTACAGTGTACTACTGTAGTTCCAATAGACCCGACCCTGCTGAGACTTCAGCTCAGTACGCATTTAAAGCCCACTTTTCAGCCAAAAAACCGGGGATCTGACAGACTTACAGTTGACAACTTTGTCAAACCAAGTGAAAAAGACTGATCACAAATATTATTTATTCAACACATACACCTTAGGGCTGATCATGAAAATAAGTACTCACTAAATGTAATGTATTAGGAGGGACTACTAATACATCCTTGACATACAATTATCTTGTGCTGTAATTTTGAGTTGACTTTGTCCTCCTTGGAGCTCCGAGCTTTGTTATCCTTCGTCAAACTAATTGGTGAGTTTTTGTTTTTCCAAATTTTGTGTGTTTGCCTCATTGATTGAGGGATTTTTTATGTTTCTTGATAGTCAGTGTTCATATATAGATCATTTGGGTTTTTTTCCTCCTGTTGGAGCGCTTTTGGTTCATTCCTATTGTTTTTCTATTTTTGTAAGCTTTTGTCTTAGTTTAGTATTCCTCATTTTTTGGAGTGATTTTGAGTGACTTGCCTATCCTCGGAATTATTTTCCGCGCGTTGTTAGTATTCTTGTGAAATACTTTTTGCACTGGAGGTCAAAAGTTATTTCAAAATAAAAGCTGTATTTTTGGAACTTCCTCTCTGCATCTGGGTCCTCTCATTATTCCAAGTAGTAACATCTTCAGTTAAAAACATCCGCCAAGTTCTACATCTACTTCCAGAAGCTTTCAGGAAACTCTGACAACTAACTAACTAACTAACCAACTAACTAACAACACCAAAAATAACCTTGGAGTGGCGGTCTTCACAGGGACATGTCACTGAATTGGTGGCGTTTGTGTTTCATTTGCTAGAAAACAATGTTACATCACAGAATAAGTTGTATATTAAGCTGCTATGTGTGTACTTCATGTATTTGCCAAGTCTATGCTAACATCTGGCTCCTCGTTACTTTCAGTCTTGTTACTCACATGTAGCATCTTCAGCTTAGGGACCTTGCACAAAAGTCAACGACGCTGCCTGGCTTTGAATCTCTGAAAATGAAAGGGCTCGCTTGAATTTGCAGGCTATTTTATGTTTTGCTTCACTTTGGCTTGATTCCAGATAAAGTACTTATCCGTCTTTTCATGCTGCCACGGCAACCTATGCTGCACACTCTTTAGAGGGCTTGCACACACACACACACACACACACGCACACGCACGCACACACACACACACACGCACGCACACACGCACACACACGCACGCACACAACTACTCCCCCCATACACACATCAGAAAACAGCAATCCAGTAGAAAATGAGCTGACAGGAAGTAGGTCATTTTCACATTGCGTTACACCAGATTGCTTCTCTCCTGTGCTTTCTCCCGCTCATACACATACAGAAACACACACGTGTGTGTGTTTCTGTATGTGTATATATATATATATATATATATATATATATATACACAGTGGGGCAAAAAAGTATTTAGTCAGCCAGTGATTGTGCAAGTTCTCCCACTTCAAAGGATGACAGAGGTCTGTCATTTTCATCATAGGTACACTTCAACTGTGAAAAACAGAATGTGAAAAAAAATCCAGGAATTCACATTGTAGGAATTTTAAAGAATTTATTTGTAAATGATGGTGGAAAATAAGTATTTGGTTAAGCATTCAAAGCTCTCACTGATGGAAGAAGGTTTTGGCTCCAAATCTCAGGATACATGGCCCCATTCATTCTTTCCTTAACACGGATCAATCGTCCTGTCCCCTTAGCAGGAAAACAGCCCCAAAGCATGATGTTTCCACCCCCATGCTTTACAGTAGGTGTGGTGTTCTTGGGATGCAACTCAGTATTCTTCTTCCTCCAAAGACCACCAGTGGAGTTTATACCAAAATGGATACATGGATGATACAGCAGAGGATTGGGAGAATGTCATGTGGTCAGATGAAACCAAAATAGAACTTTTTGGTATAAACTCAACTTATTTCCCACCATAATTTACAAATAAATTCTTTAAAATTCCTACAATGTGAATTCCTGGATTTATTTTTCACATTCTGTCTCTCACAGTTGAAGTGTACCTATGATGAAAATTACAGACCTCTGTCATCATTTGAAGTGGGAGAACTTGCACAATCGCTGGCTGACTAAATACTTTTTTGCCCCACTGTATATACCCCTAGCATTCCAAAAAGCGGTTATTCATCCTCTCCTTAAAAGACCTAACCTCGATCCTGACCTCATGGTAAACTACCGACCGGTGTCTCACCTTCCCTTTATTTCAAAAATCCTCGAAAAAAATTGTTGCAGAGCAGCTAAAGGAACACTTAGCGTCTAACAATCTATGTGAAACCTTTCAATCCGGTTTCAGGGCAAATCACTCCACGGAGACAGCCCTCGCAAAAATGACTAATGATCTATTGCTAACGATGGATTCTGATGCGTCATCTATGTTGCTGCTCCTCGATCTTAGCGCTGCTTTCGATACCGTCGATCATATTTTATTAGAACGTATCAAAACACGAATTGGTATGTCAGACTTAGCCCTGTCTTGGTTTAACTCTTATCTTACTGATAGGATGCAGTGTGTCTCCCATAACAATGTGACCTCGGACTATGTTAAGGTAACGTGTGGAGTTCCCCAGGGTTCGGTCCTTGGCCCTGCACTCTTCAGCATCTACATGCTGCCGCTAGGTGACATCATACGCAAATACGGTATTAGCTTTCACTGTTATGCTGATGACACCCAACTCTACATGCCCCTAAAGCTGACCAACACGCCGGATTGTAGTCAGCTGGAGGCGTGTCTTAATGAAATTAAACAATGGATGTCCGCTAATATTTTGCAACTCAACGCCAAAATAACGGAAATGCTGATTATCGGTCCTGCTAGACACCGAACTCTATTTAATAATACAACTTTAACATTTGACAACCAAACAATTAAACAGGGTGACTCGGTAAAGAATCTGGGTATTATCTTCCACCCAACTCTCTCCTTTGAGGCACACATTAAAAACGTTACTAAAACGGCCTTCTTTCATCTCCGTAATATTGCTAAAATTGGCTCCATTTTGTCCACTAAAGACGCTGAGATCCTTATCCATGCGTTTGTTACGTCTCGTCTCGATTAATGTAACGTATTATTTTGGGGTCTCCCCATGTCTAGCATTAAAAGATTACAGTTGGTACAAAATGCTGCTGCTAGACTTTTGACAAGAACAAGAAAGTTTGATCATATTACGCCTGTACTGTATATACCTTTATATACATATATACATACATATATACCTATACTGTATATACCTTTATATACATATATACATACATATATACCTATACTGTATATACCTTTATATACATATATACATACATATATACCTATACTGTATATACCTTTATATACATGTATACATACATATATACCTATACTGTATATACCTTTATATACATATATACATACATATATACCTATACTGGCTCACCTGCACTGGCTTCCTGTGCACTTAAGATGTGACTTTAAGGTTTTACTACTTACGTATAAAATACTACACGGTCTAGCTCCATCCTATCTTGCCGATTGTATTGTACCGTATGTCCCGGCAAGAAATCTGCTTTCAAAGGACTCCGGCTTATTAGTGATTCCTAAAGCCCAAAAAAAGTCTGCGGGCTATAGAGCGTTTTTCATTTCGGGCTCCAGTACTCTGGAATGCCCTCCCGGTAACAGTTCGAGATGCCACCTCAGTAGAAGCATTTAAGTCTCACCTTAAAACTAATTTGTATACTCTACCCTTTTTAGACCAGTTGATCTGCCGTTTCTTTTCTTTTTCTCCTATGTCCCACTCTCCATTGTGGAGGGGGTCCGGTCCGATTACCATGGATGATGTACTGGCTGTCCAGAGTCGGGACCCAGGATGGACCGCTCGTCCAGAGTAGGGACCCAGGATGGACCGCTCGTCCAGAGTAGGGACCCAGGATGGACCGCTTGCCTGTGTATCGGCTGGGGACATCTCTGCGCTGCTGATCCGCCTCCCCTTGGGATGGTTTCCTGCTGGCTCCGCTGTGGACGCGACTCTCGCTGCTGTGTTGGATCCATTATGGATTGAACTTTCACAGTATCATGTTAGACCCGCTCGACATCCATTGTTTTCTTCCTCTCCAAGGTTCTCATAGTCATCATTGTCACCGACGTCCCACTGGGTGTGAGTTTTCCTTGCCCTTATGTGGGCCTACCAAGGATGTCGTAGTGGTTTGTGTTGTGGTTTGTGGAGCCCTTTGAGACACTAGTGATTTAGGGCTATATAAGTAAACATTGATATATATATATATGTATATATATATATGCACTCAGCATTAAGGCTTCGAATTGGAGGTTAAATCACCATAAATGATTACCGGGCGCAGCCACCGCTGCTGCCCACTGCTCCCCTCACCTCCCAGGGGGTGATCAAGGGGATGGGTCAAATGCAGAGGACAAAAGTCACCACACCTAGTGTGTATGTGAAAATCATTGCTACTTTACTAGTAACATCACTATGAGCCCTAGAAACTTCAACTGCAGCTCAGCTCCCTCGCAATTCTGGCTTGAGGTGAAGGCTAATTAGCTTTTAGCATAACGTTAGCTCATTTTGCTGTGTGTGTGTGTGTGTTTTACGGACAGAAAAGCTTTGAATGGCAGGGTCCCTGCTATCACATGTTGATACAAATATAACATTTATATAATAAAAATCAACAACAGGCTTCCCAAATGCTGTAATAAATGAAGCATGATGAGTTGACTTGAAACTGTTTTATGTTGCACTTTTTATATGTAGAAGAAAAGTTGTCGTTTTATTTAATCTGAGCAACAGGTTGAGGCAGTTTAATGTGGATTAACCTGGGCAGAATAATTATAGTGTTCCCAATGTTAAAAAGGATAAAGCCATTGTTTACAAATTTGGTAAATAAATAACCCAAAAAATGTATATTTTGTTGTTTTCTTACTGTACCGAAAATGAACCGAACCGTGACCTCTAAACCGAGGTACGTACCGAACCCAAATTTTTGTGTACCTTTACACCCCTACTTCAGATATTCAAAAGGTCCCTAAAAACTGCTGACTCTTGTTCTCATGTGCTCAGCTGCTGAAGTTGAGATCCACAAAGTGAGTCACTCAGGAAACCACCGGAGCGTCTCACCCGGCCTACGGTCTCTGAGGTCCTGATCAGTCCAACACAACTGGCATGTGTTCAGAGTCGGAGCCTTGACTCTGGCTGGAGCTGGAACATGGAAGATGGAAGATGGAAGAAGGTCATGCTTGTCCAGCCTCTACTTGCCCTCATTCTCTACCAGCCTCCTGTTTTCAGAGTGAAGACAACGTTCCTCTTTGGCCAGCAACATTCTGTCGATAACCAATTTGATTAACATTTCCTTGAGATCAATTTGCCGTTGGGAGTCTAGTGACCTTAGGCGTCGAGCGAGCGTAAAGCATCGATGTGCTGCCAAGAAAAGAACCGCTTCACATCAGTAGAAACAAAAAAAGAAGAAAAAAAACCTATATAAAACGGAAAATGTAATGGTGATTGGATTGTTTGGGTAGCGGATATTTGCCTACAGAGTTCTCTGGCTTTGAAAAAACAACAACATTGTTTTCTTTGACAAAAAGGCCAGAAAACAAACAAACAAAAAAATAACATGAATTAAAACAACAACTTAGAATTGACATATAGATCTGAAGTTGATGTGGACTCTAGAGTCAAGTCAATGCTAAAGAGACTTCAGACTAGAGTGGGTGATATGTCCATATACTCCATGACTAGACTGGGTGATATGTCCATATACTCCATGACTAGACTGGGTGATATGTCCATATACTCCATGACTAGACTGGGTGATATGTCCATATACTCCATGACTAGACTGGGTGATATGTCCATATACTCCATGACTAGACCGGGTGATATGTCCATATACTCCATGACTAGACTGGGTGATATGTCCATATACTCCATGACTAGACTGGGTGATATGTCCATATACTCCATGACTAGACTGGGTGATATGTCCATATACTCCATGACTAGACTGGGTGATATGTCCATATACTCCATGACTAGACTGGGTGATATGTCCATATACTCCATGACTAGACTGGGTGATATGTCCATATACTCCATGACTAGACTGGGTGATATGTCCATATACTCCATGACTAGACTGGGTGATATGTCCATATACTCCATGACTAGACTGGGTGATATGTCCATATACTCCATGACTAGACTGGGTGATATGTCCATATACTCCATGACTAGACTGGGTGATATGTCCATATACTCCATGACTAGACTGGGTGATATGTCCATATACTCCATGACTAGACTGGGTGATATGTCCATATACTCCATGACTAGACTGGGTGATATGTCCATATACTCCATGACTAGACTGGGTGATATGTCCATATACTCCATGACTAGACTGGGTGATATGTCCATATACTCCATGACTAGACTGGGTGATATGTCCATATACTCCATGACTAGACTGGGTGATATGTCCATATACTCCATGACTAGACTGGGTGATATGTCCATATACTCCATGACTAGACTGGGTGATATGTCCATATACTCCATGACTAGACTGGGTGATATGTCCATATACTCCATGACTAGACTGGGTGATATGTCCATATACTCCATGACTAGACTGGGTGATATGTCCATATACTGCATGACTAGAGTGGGTGATATGTCCATATACTCCATGACTAGACCGGGTGATATGTCCATATACTGCATGACTAGACTGGGTGATATGTCCATATACTCCATGACTAGACTGGGTGATATGTCCATATACTCCATGACTAGACTGGGTGATATGTCCATATACTCCATGACTAGACTGGGTGATATGTCCATATACTCCATGACTAGACTGGGTGATATGTCCATATACTCCATGACTAGACTGGGTGATATGTCCATATACTCCATGACTAGAGTGGGTGATATGTCCATATACTCCATGACTAGACTGGGTGATATGTCCATATACTCCATGACTAGACTGGGTGATATGTCCATATACTCCATGACTAGACTGGGTGATATGTCCATATACTCCATGACTAGACTGGGTGATATGTCCATATACTCCATGACTAGACTGGGTGATATGTCCATATACTCCATGACTAGAGTGGGTGATATGTCCATATACTCCATGACTAGACTGGGTGATATGTCCATATACTCCATGACTAGAGTGGGTGATATGTCCATATACTCCATGACTAGAGTGGGTGATATGTCCATATACTCCATGACTAGACTGGGTGATATGTCCATATACTCCATGACTAGAGTGGGTGATATGTCCATATACTCCATGACTAGAGTGGGTGATATGTCCATATACTCCATGACTAGACTGGGTGATATGTCCATATACTCCATGACTAGACTGGGTGATATGTCCATATACTCCATGACTAGAGTGGGTGATATGTCCATATACTCCATGACTAGAGTGGGTGATATGTCCATATACTCCATGACTAGACTGGGTGATATGTCCATATACTCCATGACTAGACTGGGTGATATGTCCATATACTCCATGACTAGAGTGGGTGATATGTCCATATACTCCATATATCCCCCCTTTGTCTCTGTGCCGTGTAGAAAAGGACTATATCGTGATATTCCAGTATAAGTTCTCACACAGTTGCATTAACTCAGTGGCCTAGTGGTGAGAGTGTCCACCCTGAGATGAGTAGGTTGTGAGTTCAAACCCCGGCCGAGTCATACCAAAGACTATAAAAATGGGAGCCATGACCTCCCTGCTTGGCACTCAGCATCAAGGCTTGGAATTGGGGGTTAAATCGCCAAAAATGATTCCAGGGCGTGGCCACCGCTGCTGCTCAGTGCTCCCCTCACCTCCCAGGGGGTGATCAAGGGTGATGGGTCAAATGCAGAGAATCATTTGGGCACATCTAGTGTGTGTGTGTGTGTGTGTGTGTGTGTGTGTGACAATCATTGCTACTTTAACTTTGACTTTATTTAGCAGCAGGCATTACACTGCAGGCTCTTCCCACTATTTCTTGTCTCTCCTTCTCACAGAGACATAAAACAAGCGCACCTTCTTACATACGTCACAGCAGCATGGCTAAAGTTAGCTGTGATGCTAGTGGAGTGGTAATATAAGAGAAAGAAGGTGCAAATCTAGTAACAAATGAAGGAAGAAGAAATAATTCCCAGGAAAAAAGCAGGGGGTCCATGGTCTAGTGCAGGGGTCGGGAAACTTTTTGGCTGAGAGAGCCAAGAAGCCAAATATTTTAAAATGTATTTCTGTAAGAGCCATCTAACTTTTTTTGTAATAACATTGTTATTCTGAAGCTAACTGTGGAGGGGGGCGTGGCCTGCGGGCCTGCAGCGTTGCCAGGATCAGCCTCGAAATCAGCGACAGGTGCGTAGATAGCCCATCTGGGCCTTGTTATCTAATCACCTGTCGCTCTGTTATAAGCAGCAGCCAGGAGGAGAGACGGGTTGGTGCTGGAGCCAAAGCACAAGCGAGGACGAAAGACAAAAAGACAATAGCTGGAAAGCAACTGAGAGACTTATTGAAAAATGAAACAATATTGTAACCCTGAAACAGGCTCTCATGTCGGTTCTTGGTGGTCTGAAGAACCCCCAGGAGGGCAAGCCCCACACTAACCAATAATAAATAAATAACTTCTTACCATCATAGCAACTTCTTAAACAGGTGCGGTAGAAAACGGATGGATGGATTAAAAATGCATGAGAATGATTTATATTTTGAACATTATTTTTAACACTGTGATTACAAGTGGAATTATTCATTACTTATCGTGTTAAGCAACATCAGCTCAGATTTATCTGAGAGCCAGATGCAGTCATCAAAAGAGCCACAGTCCTTCAACAGTCCGGGGTCTCCGCTGTCCTATTTTACGCTTCATAATGCGCCACACATTTTCCATGGGAGACAGGTCTGGACTGCAGGCTGGCCAGGAAAGTACCCGCACTCTTTTACTACAAAGTACCACTGTTGTAACACGGGGCTTGGCATTGTTTTGCTGAAATAAGCAGGGGCGTCCATGATAACGTTGCTTGGATGACAACATATGTTCTGTGTCATAAGTGTTCTGTGGTCTGAGTCCACATTTCAAATTGTTTTTGGAAATATTCCACATCGTGTCATCCAGACCAAAGGGGAAGCGAACCATCCAGACTGTTATCAACACAAAGTGTAAAAGCCAGCATGTGTGATGGTATGGGGGTGTATTAGTGCCCAAGGCATGGGTAACTTACACATCTGTGAAGGCACCATTAATGCTGAAAGGTACATACAGCTTTTGGAACAACATATGCTGCCATCTAAGCGCTGTCTTTTTCATGGACGCCCCTGCTTATTTCAGCAAGACAATGCCAAGCCACATTAGGTACGTGTTACAACAGTGTGGCTTCGTGAAAAAAAAGAGTGCGAGTACTTTCCTGGTCCAGACCTGTCTCCCATGGAAAATGTGTGGCGCATTATGAAGTGTGAAATAGGACAGTGGAGACCCCGGACTGTTGAAGGACTGAAGCTCTACATAAAACAAGAATGGGAAAGAATTCCACTTTCAAAGCTTCAACAATTAGTTTCCTCAGTTCCCAAACGTTTATTGAGTGTTGTTAAAAGAAAAGGTGATGTAACACAGTGGTGAACATGCCCTTTCCCAACTACTTTGGCACGTGTTGCAGCCATGAAATTCTAAGTTAATTATTATTTGCAAAAAAAATAATTAAGTGTATGAGTTTGAACATCAAATATGTTGTCTTTGTAGCATATTCAACTGAATATGGCTTGAAAAGGATTTTCAAATCATTGTATTCTGTTTATATTTACATCTAACACCATTTCCCAACTCATATGGAAACGGGGTTTGTACATGCATACTCATACACACACACACACACACACACACACACACACATACATATATATATCTTGATTGGATTATCCAGAGAATAGTGCTCGATACCGTGGTAGAGCGCAATATGTAGGTGTGGGAAAAATCACAAGACTACTTCATCTCTACAGAAGTGTTTCATGAGGGGTTCCCTCAATCATATCTCCTGATGTTTGAGGGAACCACTCATGAAACAGTTCTGTAGAAATGAAGTAGTCTTGTGATTTTTCCCCACACATACACATTATATATATATATATATATACATATATATATATGTAGGTGTGGGAAAAAATCACAAGACTACTTCATCTCTACAGATCTGTTTCATGAGGGGTTCCCTCAATCATCAGGAGATTTTAATGGAAGCATTCACATACAATGGTTTATATAGAGCACAGAGTGGGTGGGTACAGGCAGGCGTAGGGTGTGGTGATTGGCTCATGTGTTACCTAGGAGGTGTTTCCGCCTGTGGCGGCATGTTGAAATGATTTCACTGCGTTTGTTGAGGGATGATAGATCTGGATGATATATAATAAACAGTTTCTCTTTTAAGCATAAGTTGCATCTTTTATTACCACTGTTGTAAGGTGTGATGGATGCAAGAATTTGCCATGTTATTGAATATTCAACATTATTGTCTTTGAGGTTCCAAATATATATATGTATATATATATATATATATATCTTTAGTTTCGATTGTAGCTGAGATAGGCGCCAGCGCCCCCCGTGACCCCGAAAGGGAATAAGCGGTAGAAAATGGATGGATGGATGGATAGTTTTGAGCGTACATTAGGCTGCTAAGCACGCTCTACCAATATAACCATTGCTAACGTTAGTTGTAGTTTGTTTTAGTCTTTCTTTTCTGATAGTACTGACAAAAACCATGTGATTGCTATTTGTTGTGATATTTTACGCAGGCTTGACGTACTTCTTCCTGAAAAATGTGACTTGTATTCTGCACAGGACAGAATACCTCTGGAGGATGGACTATAAAACTGCAGAGAAGTGAATAAGCAACTTGCTGTGAGTTTGGATGAGTGGCGATGTGAAGAGTGGTGTAAGTGGGAACCCAGATGGCGAGACACGCCATCATCATCATCATCATCATCATCATCAGGATCTAACCACATCTGCTGGAAGAAAGTCAATAAAACATCTTAATGTCTTAAGCACTTGATGTTCTGGGAACACCTTTTCCAAACAATCTCTGGCTGGTTCCATCAGTGTTCCAAACCTCCCTTTTCCTGTCCACCCAACCCTCTTGTCCTCTGCACACCTGGACGCCCCACCACCACCACCACCACCACCACCACCACCCACTGGTAAGAACCAAGCCAAACTGGAGTTGTAAAAGGGAGCAGGACATCCTTTGCCTTAAACCCGCATGACTTCAGACTCCTGAGACTTTAAGCAGGCTCTGACATGCTCCAATTGATCTTCTGATTGTTCCACCTGATCTGTCTAGCTTGACGGGAAATGCAAGTCATGGTTCGGCCCAGAGGAAATTAGAGAGCTATCTACTTGCAAAAGCGTGTGTGCTTTCTGGCTCAGATGCACCAGACTCCAAGACAACAGCAGCCACTCATAAAAGTCCAAAGGAGCTTTTCTTCCGGGGCAAAGAAAACAGAGCGGAGGCTCAAGTAGCTTCTTTTTTGGGCAGCCGTGCAACTCCAGACTTGTATGTGGGTCAGCATGGCGTAATGTCTGAGAAACTGAGGATGGTCAAAGGAAAGTTGAAGCTGCTATTTCATTTCCGAGCTTAACAAGAGGCCTCTGATGTCAGTCTGGAGGAGCCACAAACAGGAGCCAGGTCACATAGATTTACACCAGGGGGGGGGGCTAAGTGGGTACTGCTAAAAAAAAAACAATGATTGTGCGAACAACTGAAACCTAAAAACAACTTTCCTATGTGTGCACCCAGCTGTGCATGGCTGGAATCTGGAATAAGAGCAGCATACGTCTGTCTGGCTCACCTGTGCCATCGCTGCCGGGCAACAATGACAACTTTATGCCCCGCTGCCAGGTACACTCAATGTCTAATCATGCAGACCTGCAGGTAGTCGCCATGTGGAAGACACCTCTGCATGAGCTGGGAAAAAGTCAAGTGTGATGTCTTCATGAACACCAGCCTGAGCGTCACTTTGTAGCGATACAGCTGAGCTGCCACATGATATCACTTCCTTTGTGTCTGGACAACCAAGTAAAAGTGGAGACTCTCAAATGAAATATAGATTACACTATCATCTTTTCAAATAATAACATGAAAAGGTAATAATCCGTAGATATTAAAGATTTTCATGTTACAAACAAATGGGACATTTTGTGAGAATAAAGTTGTAATATTATGAGGAAAACAGTCCAGATCTTACTAAAGTCCCAATAAAATTGTAATATACAGGGAAACAATGTCACAATCTTGTGATTTTTTTTTTGGTTTGTTTTGATTGTGAGTACAAAGTCACTAAATAAAAAATTTAAAAAATCATAACATTTTAACAATTAAAAAGGTGTCATTTTGTGGCAATGCATTTCAAAAGTGCACAGAATAATATATGTATCATTTTCAGAGGATAATGACAAAAAATGAGTGAAATCGTAATGAAGGAAGAAGTCATCATTTCACCAGAACAAAGTCACAATATCACAAGATAGTTTTTAAGTCATACAATTATGAGGAAAAAGTTATTTTACAAGAACATATAATTTAAAAAAGGCCGAATTTTGCAAGAGGAGTCTTAATAATGAGGGAAAAGACAATAAACTCAAGTCATGAGAAGAAAATAATAATTTTACGAGACTAAAGTTGCAATGTTTACAAGAAAATATATACAATTTTGTAAAAGTAAAGATGTAAAAACATTAGGGAAAAAGTCAAAATTTTACACAGGGGAAAATGTCACCATGTTTTGAAAACATTAAAGTGACAACATTTAAAAAAGAAAATCATAATTACAATAAAAATGTGTAATTTTGTGAAAATGCATTTCAAAATATATAATTCACTAATTCGCAGTAATGCACCCATCCATCCATCCATCCATCTTCTTCCACTTATCAGAGGTGGGGTCGCGGGGGCAACAGCCTAAGCAGGGAAGCCCAGACTTCCCTCTCCCCAGCCACTTGGTCCAGCTCCTCCCGGGGGATCCCGAGGTGTCCCAGGCCAGCCGGGAGACATAGTCTTCCCAACGTGTCCTGGGTCTTCCCCGTGGCCTCCTACCGGTTGGACTTGCCCTAAACACCTCTCTAGGGAGGCGTTCAAGTGGCATCCTGACCAGATGCCCGAACCACCTCATCTGGCTCCTCTCGATGTGAAAGAGCAGCGGCTTTACTTTGAGTTCCTCCTAGATGACAGAGCTTCTCACCCTATCTCTAAGGGAGAGACCCGCCACACGGCGGAGGAAACTCATTTGGGCCGCTTGTACCCGTGATCTTATCCATTCGGTCAAGACCCAAAGCTCATGACCATAGGTGAGGATGGGAACGTAGATCGACCGGTGAATTGAGAGCTATGCCTTCCGGCTCAGCTCCTTCTTCACCACAATGGATCGGTACAACGTCCGCATTACTGAAGACGCCGCACCGATCCGCCTGTCCATCTCACCATCTACTCTTCCCTCACTCGTGAACAAGACTCCCAGGTACTTGAACTCCTCCACTTGGGGCAGGGTCTCCTCCCCAACCCGGAGATGGCAATCCACCCTTTTCCGGGCGAGAACATGGACTCGGACTTGGAGGTGCTGATTGCCATTCCTGTCGCTTCACACTCGGCTGCGAACCGATCCAGTGAGAGCTGAAGATCCTGGTCAGATGAAGCCATCAGGACCACATCATCTGCAAAAAGCAGAGACCTAATCCCGCGGCCACCAAACCAGAACCCCTCAACGCCTTGACTGCGCCTAGAAATTCTGTCCATAAAAGTTATGAACAGAATGGGTGACAAAGGGCAGCCTTGGCGGAGTCGAAACCTCACTGGAAACGTGTCCGACTTACTGCCAGCAATGCGGACCAAGCTCTGACACTGATCATACAGGGAGCGGACCGCCACAATAAGACAGTCCGATACCCCATACTCTCTGAGCACTCCCCACAGGACTTCCCGAGGGACACGGTCCAATGCCTTCTCCAAGTCCACAAAGCACATGTAGACTGGTTGGGCAAACTCCCATGCACCCTCAAGGACCCTGCCCAGACTATAGAGCTGGTCCACAGTTCCACGACCAGGACAAAAACCACACTGTTCCTCCTGAATCCGAGGTTCGACTTTCCGGCTTAGCCTCCTCTCCAGTACACCTGAATAAACCTTATCGGGAAGGCTGAGGAGTGTGATCCCACGATAGTTGGAACACACCCTCCGGTCCCCCTTCTTAAAGAGAGGAACCAGCACCCCGGTCTGCCAATCCAGAGGTACCGCCCCCCGATGTCCACGCGATGCTGCAGAGTCTTGTCAACCAAGACAGCCCCACAGCATCCAGAGCCTTAAGGAACTCCGGGCGGCTCTCGTCCACCCCTGGGGCCTTGCCACCGAGGAGCTTTTTAACTACCTCAGCGACCTCAGCCCCAGAAATAGGAGAGTCCACCACAGAATTCCCCAGGCACTGCTTCCTCATAGGAAGAAGTGTTGGTGGGATTGAGGAGGTCTTCGAAGTATTCCTTCCACCTATCCACAACATCCGCAGTTGAGGTCAGCAGAACACCATCCGCACCATACACGGTGTTGATAGTGCACTGCTTCCCCTTCCTGAGGCGGCGGACGGTGGTCCAGAATCGCTTCGAAGCTGTCCGGAAGTGGTTTTCCATGGATTCCCTGAACTCCTCCCATGTCCGAGTTTTTGTCTCCGCGACCGCTGAAGCTGCACACCGCTTGGCCTGTCGGTACCTGTCCACTGCCTCCGGAGTCCTATGAGCCAAAAGGACCCGATAGGACTCCTTCTTCAGCTTGACGGCATCCCTCACCGCTGGTGTCCACCAAGGGGTTTTTAGGATTACCGCCATGACAGGCACCAACTACCTTGCGGCCTCGACAATAGAGGTTCGGAACATGGTCCACTCGGACTCAATGTCCAGCCCGTCCCTCGTGACATGTTCGAAGTTCTTCTGGGGGTGGGAATTGAAACTCTCTCTGACAGGAGACTCTGCCAGACGTTCCCAGCAGACCCTCACAATGCGTTTGGGCCTGCCAGGTCTGTCCGGCATCCTCCCCCACCATCGCAGCCAACTCACCACCAGGTGGTGATCGGTGGAAAGTTCCGCCCCTCTCTTCACCCGAGTGTCCAAAACATGAGGCCGCAAAACCGATGACACGATTAAAAAGTGGATCATGGAAGTGCGGCCTAGAATGACCTGGTGCCAAGTGCACATATGGACACCCTTATGTTTGGATAGTACTTTATTTATTCCTTCAGGAAAATTAAAATTTTGGGCACAAGTTTGTATAGTTCACTAATTCAAAGTAATGCAGGAAAAAATATATAATTGTCTGAGAATAATGACAAAAAAGGTGCAATTTGGCGTGGAGAAAAGTCATCATTTCACCAGAACTAAGTCTCATTATCACAAGAAAGTTGTTGTGAGAGTTAAGTCAGGAAAAATGGGTAATTTTACAAGAACTTATTTTTTTTAAAAAGGCGGAATTTTGCAAGAGTAGTCTTAATGAGGTAAACGACAATAATAAATTGAAGTCATGATAAGGAAATAAGTCACAATTTTACTAGACTTAAGTTGCAATTCTTTACAAGAATAAATATACAATTTTTGAGAAAGAAAAGTTGTAATAATATGATGAAAAAAGTCAACATTTTACTAAACTCACAATTTTCTAACAATAAAAATGTAAAATACAGGGAAAATGTCACAATCTAGTGATTTTTTGGGGCGAATAAAGTCACTAAATTAAAAAAAATAATAATTTTATAAGAACATTTTATAATAAAGTGTAATTTGTGAGAATGCATTTCAATAATGCACAAAAAAAACATTTTTCTGAGAATAATGACAAAAAGGGTGCCATTTAGTGTGCGTGAAATCCTAATGAGGGGAAAAGTCATTTCAGCAGAACAAAGTCACGACATCACAAGAATGGGTTTGTGACACTTAAGTCCTAAAATCCAGAAAAATGTCATCATTTTACAAGCACTTTTAATAAGAAAGGTGGAATTTGCAAGAACAGTCTTGTAGGTCAACTGAAACCAGGCAGTCTGATAGTTTATATATCAATGATGAAATAGTAACAAATGATGAAATAGTAACAAATGATGAAATAGTAACAAATGATGAAATAGTAACAAATGATGAAATAGTAACAAATGATGAAATAGTAACAAATGATGAAATAGTAACAAATGATTAATTATTAACATTGCAACACATGCCCAGTTAGTTTACTAAACTACAATCTTAAATTTCCCACGGAGTTTCTTGTTGAAAACGTCAGTATGATGACTCGTATGATGACGTGTATGTTGACGTGTATGATGACGTGTATGATGACTCGTATGATGACGTGTATGATGACGTGTATGATGACGTGTATGTTGACGTGTATGATGACTCGTATGACGTGTACGTTGACGTGTATGATGACGTGTATGACGTGTATGACTCGTATGATGATGTGAATGATAACTCGTATGATGACGTGTACGACTCGTATGATGATGTGTATGATAACTCATATGATAACTCGTATGATGACGTGTATGTTGACGTGTATGATGACGTGTATGACTCGTATGATGACTCGTATGATGACGTGTACGTTGACGTGTATGATGACGTGTATGACTCGTATGATGATGTGAATGATAACTCGTATGATGACGTGTATGACTCGTATGATGATGTGTATGATGACGTGTATGACTCGTATGATGATGTGAATGATAACTCGTATGATGACGTGTATGATGACGTGTACGACTCGTATGATGATGTGTATGATAACTCATATGATAACTCGTATGATGACGTGTATGTTGACGTGTATGATGACGTGTATGATGACGTGTATGATGACGTGTATGACTCGTATGATGTGTATGATGATGTGTATGATGACTCGTATGATGACTCGTATGATGACTCGTATGATGACGTATATGACTCGTATGATGATGTGTATGATGACTCGTATGATGACGTGTATGACTCGTATGATGATGTATATGATGACTCGTATGATGACGTGTATGATGACTCGTATGACGACTCGTATGACGACGTGTATGATGACTCGTATGATGACCTGTATGATGACGTGTATGATGACTCGTATGATGATGTGTATGATGACTCGTATGATGATGTGTATGATGACTCGTATGATGACTCGTATGATGACGTGTATGACTCGTATGATGATGTGTATGATGACTCGTATGATAACTCGTATGATGACGTGTATGTTGACTCGTATGATGACGTGTATGATGACGTGTATGACTCGTATGATGACGTGTATGATGACGTGTATGATTCGTATGATGATGTATATGATGACTCGTATGATGACGTGTATGATGACGTGTATGATGACTCGTATGACGACTCGTATGATGACTCGTATGATGACGTGTATGATGACTCGTATGATGATGTGTATGATGACTCGTATGATGATGTGTATGATGACTCGTATGACTCGTATGATGACGTGTATGACTCGTATGATGATGTGTATGATGACTCGTATGATGACGTGTATGTTGACGTGTATGTTGACGTGTATGTTGACGTGTATGATGACGTGTATGACTCGTATGATGACGTGTATGATGACGTGAATGATGACGTATATGATGACGTACATGACTCGTATGATGTTGTGTATGATGACTCGTATGATGACTCGTATGATGACGTGTATGACTCGTATGATGATGTGTATGATGACTCGTATGATAACCTGTATGTTGACGTGTATGATGACGTGCATGACTCGTATGATGACGTGTATGATGACGTATATGATGACGTATATGATGACGTATATGACTCGTATGATGATGTGTATGATGACTCGTATGATGACTCGTATGATGACGTGTATGACTCGTATGATGACGTGTATGATGACTCGTATGACGACGTGTATGACGACGTGTATGACGACGTGTATGACGACGTGTATGACGACGTGTATGACGACGTGTATGACGACTCGTATGACGACTCGTATGACGACTCGTATGACGACTCGTATGACGACTCGTATGACGACTCGTATGACGATGTGTATGATGACTCGTATGATGACGTGTATGATGACTCGTATGATGACGTGTATGTTGACGTGTATGTTGACGTGTATGTTGACGTGTATGATGACTCGTATGATGACGTGTATGATGACGTGTATGATGACGTGTATGATGATGTGTATGATGACGTGTATGATGACGTGTATGATGACGTGTATGATGACTCGTATGATGACGTGTATGATGACTCGTATGATGACTCGTATGATGACGTGTATGATGACTCGTATGATGACTCGTATGATGACGTGTATGATGACTCGTATGATGACGTGTATGATGACTCGTATGATGACGTGTATGATGACTCGTATGATGACGTGTATGATGACGTGTATGATGACGTGTATGATGACTCGTATGATGACGTGTATGATGACTCGTATGATGACGTGTATGATGACTCGTATGATGACGTGTATGACTCGTATGATGACTCGTATGACGACGTGTATGACGACGTGTATGACGACGTGTATGACGACGTGTATGACGACTCGTATGACGACTCGTATGACGACTCGTATGACGACTCGTATGACGACTCGTATGACGACTCGTATGACGACTCGTATGACGACTCGTATGACGACTCGTATGATGACTCGTATGATGATGTGTATGATGACTCGTATGATGACGTGTATGATGACTCGTATGATGACGTGTATGATGACGTGTATGATGATGTGTATGATGATGTGTATGATGATGTGTATGATGATGTGTATGATGACGTGTATGATGACTCGTATGATGACGTGTATGATGACGTGTATGATGATGTGTATGTTGACGTGTATGTTGACGTGTATGATGACTCGTATGATGACGTGTATGATGACGTGTATGATGACGTGTATGATGACGTGTATGATGACGCGTGCGTTTGACTTCTCGGGTTGTAGCGGACATTATTTTCCAGCCCGATCCCAGCTAAAAGTGGTCTGCTTTAACGGCATAATTACACAGTATTTTGCACATCTGAGTTGCTGAATCTTTTGCAATTTGTTCAATTAATATTGGAGAAGTCAAAGTAGAAAGATGGAGTTGGGAAGCTTTAGTCTTTAGCAACACAAACACAGTTGGTGTTTCCTTCTTTAAATTTCCCGGAGGTGAAGCTTTACTATGGATCAGAGCGGTCAAGCGAACATGGATCCCGACTACATGTCTACCGGCAGTTTTCAGTGAGAAAATTGTGGTAATAAACGGCTCTTACCGGAGACATCAGCAGAGCTTCTGTCCTGCTGCAGCTTCACCCGTGGCCACACCCCTCCAACTTTAAGGTACTATTTAACTCACTAAAACACTAGCAACACAATAAGCAGATAAGGGATTTCCCAGAATTATCCTAGTAAATGTGTCTAAAAACGTCTGAATCACAATCGCCTTTTTTTTTTTTTAACTTTTTTTTTCCTGGTCCTTCACTCAAAATTTCCTCATCCACAAATCTTTCATCCCCGCTCAAAATAATGGGGAAATTGTCACTTTCTCGGTCCGAATCGCTCTCGCTGCTGGTGGCCATGATTGTAAACAATGTTCAGATGTGAGGAGCTCCACAACCCGTGACGTCACACGCACATCGTCTGCTACTTCCTGTACAGGCAAGGCTTTTTTAATAGTGACCAAAAGTTGCAAACTTTATCGTGGATGTTCTCTACTAAATCCTTTCAGCAAAAATCTGGCAAAATGATGAAGTATGACACATAGCATGGAGCTGCTATCCCCGTTTAAATAAGAACATCTCACTTCAGTAGGACTTTAAAGACTTTGGTCAAAGCGGTGCAACATAAAGTGAGTGACACACCTGCATGACACTGTCACAGGTGTGTGATGCAACATAGAGTGATGTACCTGGGACAGGTGTGTGATGCAACATAGAGTGATGTACCTGTCACAGGTGTGTGATACAACATAGAGTGATGTACCTGGGACAGGTGTGTGATGCAACATAGAGTGATGTACCTGGGACAGGTGTGTGATGCAACATAGAGTGATGTACCTGGGACAGGTGTGTGATGCAACATAGAGTGATGTACCTGGGACAGGTGTGTGATGCAACATAGAGTGATGTACCTGGGACAGGTGTGTGATGCAACATAGAGTGATGTACCTGGGACAGGTGTGTGATGCAACATAGAGTGATGTAGGTGGGACAGGTGTGTGATGCAACAGAGTGATGTACCTGTCACAGGTGTGTGATACAACATAGAGTGATGTACCTGGGACAGGTGTGTGGTGCAACATAGAGTGATGTACCTGGGACAGGTGTGTGATGCAACATAGAGTGATGTACCTGGGACAGGTGTGTGATGCAACATAGAGTGATGTACCTGGGACAGGTGTGTGATGCAACATAGAGTGATACACCTGTCATGCAGGTGTGTGATGCAACATAGAGTGATGTACCTGGGACAGGTGTGTGATGCAACATAGAGTGATGTACCTGGGACAGGTGTGTGATGCAACATAGAGTGATGTACCTGTCACAGGTGTGTGATACAACATAGAGTGATGTACCTGTCACAGGTGTGTGATGCAACATAGAGTGATGTACCTGGGACAGGTGTGTGATGCAACATAGAGTGATGTACCTGGGACAGGTGTGTGATGCAACATAGAGTGATGTACCTGGGACAGGTGTGTGATGCAACATAGAGTGATGTACCTGGGACAGGTGTGTGATGCAACATAGAGTGATGTACCTGGGACAGGTGCGTGATGCAACAGAGTGATGTACCTGGGACAGGTGTGTGATGCAACAGAGTGATGTACCTGTCACAGGTGTGTGATGCAACAGAGTGATGTACCTGTCACAGGTGTGTGATACAACATAGAGTGATGTACCTGGGACAGGTGTGTGATGCAACATAGAGTGATGTAGGTGGGACAGGTGTGTGATGCAACATAGAGTGATGTAGGTGGGACAGGTGTGTGATGCAACAGAGTGATGTACCTGTCACAGGTGTGTGATGCAACATAGAGTGATGTACCTGGGACAGGTGTGTGATGCAACATAGAGTGATGTACCTGTCACAGGTGTGTGATGCAACATAGAGTGATGTAGGTGGGACAGGTGTGTGATGCAACATAGAGTGATGTACCTGGGACAGGTGTGATGCAACATAGAGAGATGTACCTGGGACAGGTGTGATGCAACATAGAGAGATGTACCTGGGACAGGTGTGTGATGCAACATAGAGTGATGTGGGTGGGACAGGTGTGCGGTGCAACGTCATCATGACCATGATTTGAGGTCCATGTGCAGGACAAAGATGACGGCCCGCATCAGAGGAGCACATGTAACCTCCAGGTGAGGTAATAATAAAAGGCAGGCATGAAAGGTGTCTTACCTGGGTGGTCGTCGTCCATGTTCGCAGGCTGCAATTCAAGACCCCCACTGGGGGGGAAACACAACTGGTGAGCCAAAGTTCCGCTGCACGACGGGAAGGAGGTCTCATTCACGGCAAGGAGGTCTCATTCACGGCAAGGAGGTCTCATTTACGACAAGGAGGTCTCATTCACGGCTGGTCTCAATTCCCCGCGAACATCAGACAAGGCGTCCAGTTTGGGGAAGTATGTTGGCCATTTGCACTTGGCAGCAGGTGTGCGGCCCTCCCTCCAACAGGAAAGAGATGTTTTCGATGTTTCCCTGCGGCGGCGACGTCGTCCTCCCCGCTTGGTCGCAGAGACAATCTGGACCAGAGTCTGTAACGCCTCCTCTTCTTATCGCAGACATTTCAATTCAAGCAGTGAGCACGAACGCCGGAATAGATTTGGCTTTATTTCAAAACAAAAGCTGAAGGTTCACGCGTGAGTGGCGGACACCTGACTGGGCGGTGTTTTCTTTTGAAATGCAGAACCGGAAGTTAATGTTTTGCGTTTAGCTTTGCACATTTGGCAGCACAAGACTCAACCTTTCGTCGCCGATCAATCTCGCGTGATGCTAGAACAAATAAAGCCACAAAAGGTTCATTTGAGTCACACGATTAAAATAAACACTTTGGATATGACTTTTATTATACTTTACGTCGCACACTTGTGAAGCGACTTCCTGAAACCTACAATAGTGATGAAATGTTTGTCGATGGTGATGCGTTTAGGGACTGTCAGTTTTCTAAATATTATGCTTAGAAGCTGTACCTTTATATACCCTCATACCTGATCACTAACCCTGATAAACCCCACGTAATTATCAGGTGGGGAAAGGGGTGCATACACACACACATACACACACACACACACACACATATTCTTGTATTTGTTACCTTCTTGAGAGCTGAGAATAATGCCTCCCTCTTTAGGAGCAGCCTTTCTAGATCTTTGCAGAGGTGTACTTACAACATGAATAATATATACATACTATGCAAACATAAAAAAGCTTGTTGTGAAAAATGAGTTCGAATTTCACAAGAAAAAGGTCACAATTTCACAAGAAAAACTTAAAATTTTGGCAGGATTATAATAAAAGTTTTCGTTTTAATCAACACAATTGAAAATTTGACAAGAAAAACTGAACATTTGTGCAATAGTATAGTAAAGGTAGGAATTTTCCCTCAATAACAGTCGCAGTTTTACAAAAAAAGCTTAACATTTTGGCGATTTTAAAAGAGTCGTCGTTTTACTCGACAAAAGTCACAATTTTATATAATAAAAAAAATGTCAATGTTGGCTATATTATAATAATAATCGGAATTTTAATCTGCAAAAATGATGACAAAAGTCATCATTTTACTCCAAAAATGTCACTTGTTTTACAAGAACAAAAGAATTGTCAATACTGGGATAGAAGTCAGAATTGTTTATGAAAAATGTCACCATTTTGCATTGAAAATAAATAATTTTACATTAGGAAAATAATAACTTGATGAGAAAGTATTGCAATATTACAGAAACAGAAAGAATATGAGAAAATGTTCCCAATTTTAAATGATAAATGGGTTGTACTTGTATAGCGCTTTTCTACCTTCAAGGTACTCAAAGCGCTTTGACACTACTTCCACATTCACACACTGATGGAGGGAGCTGCCATGCAAGGCGCTAACCAGCACCCATCAGGAGCAAGGGTGAAGTGTCTTGCTCAGGACACAACTGATGTGACGAGGTTGGTTCTAGGTGGGGATTGAACCAGTGACTCTCGGGTTGCGCACGGCCACTCTCCCACTGCGCCACGCAGTGAGGAAAAAGTTGACACATTGTGAGAAAAAGACTGCTTTTATTTCATTTTTATTCATTTTAATGTGTTGTTTGTAATTGTTTTTTAATCTTAGAATAGAACAGAATGGACTTTATTGTCGTTATATTTGCATGTAACGAGATTAAGGATTCCAACTTAAGGTGCGGTAGTGGCACCAAATATGGGGTAAAAATACATTAAACAAGAGGTAATAAAGGAAAAAACTAACAAGTGAAATAAACGGACTACTATCCAATAAAGATAATAATCAATCCTGTACAATATACAAAAGACTATAGAAAAACAAAATACTGTACAATATACAGAAAAAGACAAGAGTACCGCAGTAATAAATAACAATCAGTATTGCATTGGAAGGGTAATATTACACAGTCGGGTATTAGGGTAGGATCTTGTATAGGGCGGAATTATTATCTTCATTATTTACTTCAAGTCATTACTATATAAATATTTATTTTGTATTCATTTTGGCCAAAGGGGGCGCATTTCAATGTCTTACACACACTTGTTGTTTCATATGTTGACCAGAGGGGGAGCACGTTTAAAAGTCTATGTGAAAAATGCCTCCTTTTTGGGAGCACCCTCAGTTTGAGCAGCAGAGACATTGTCCATTAGATGCAATGTTATTGGGACCCTCACTTCTTCACACCTCCTCATGTGGAAGATACTGTTCCTTCTTCGTGTCTCAAGAATGCTAGAACTACAAGAACACACACAGACACACACAGACAGACACGTGGTGTAATTCCACAACACACATGGTTTCCATTATTGAATTCCAGCCTCTGCTGAAGCAGAGGAAGCGGGGGTGCTCTCACTTCCTGTCTATATTATTATTCCAACATCTGTGGTTAGTACGACTCGTGGCTTTGGTCCAAGGTGCTCTTCATCAAGTATTGTAGATAAGGAGGAACATCTCCGAACATGATGCAAACACAAAACAACTACAACAGGTGACGGGTCTGAGAATGGATGTTGTATTAGTTTCTGTGAGACCTCATCACTGTTTTTAACAATCTGCTCAAAAAAGATCGTCAAAGATCTTCAATGACAGCACTTTGCTGCTCTTTTATGAATATGTTGCAAGAGTGTTAAGTTAGTCGAAGTTGATGTGAACACACTCTTGTCTTGTGTCTCCTGCAAAGACAAGATACACAACACACTGTTGTCTTGTGTCTCCTGCAAAGACAAGATACACAACACACTCTTGTGTTGTGTCTCCTGCAAAGACAAGATACACAACACACTCTTGTCTTGTGTCTCCTGCAAAGACAAGATACACAACACACTCTTGTCTTGTGTCTCCTGCAAAGACAAGATACACAACACACTGTTGTCTTGTGTCTCCTGCAAAGACAAGATACACAACACACTCTTGTCTTGTGTCTCCTGCAAAGACAAGATACACAACACACTCTTGTCTTGTGTCTCCTGCAAAGACAAGATACACAACACACTCTTGTCTTGTGTCTCCTGCAAAGACAAGATACACAACACACTGTTGTGTTGTGTCTCCTGCAAAGACAAGATACACAACACACTGTTGTGTTGTGTCTCCTGCAAAGACAAGATACACAACACACTCTTGTGTTGTGTCTCCTGCAAAGACAAGATACACAACACACTGTTGTCTTGTGTCTCCTGCAAAGACAAGATACACAACACACTCTTGTCTTGTGTCTCCTGCAAAGACAAGATACTTCATGTTGGAACTGAGAAACTTCAATACAAAGTAATCATGAACTTTTAATTTTAGAGCAAGCATTTCACTGCAATAAAATTGGGGCATTTTTACCAGTGTGTTACATGGCCTTTCCTTTGAACAACACTCAGTGCAGGTTTGGGAAGTGAGGAGACACATTTTTGAAGTGGAATTCTTTCCCATTCTTGCTTGATGTACAGCTTAAGTTGTTCAACAGTCTCCTGCCTCATATTTTAGCCTGCACACATTTTCAATGTCTGGACTACAGGCAGGCCAGTCTAGTACCTGCACTCTTTTACTATGAAGCCACGCTGTTGTAACACCTGGCTTGGAATTGTCTTGCTGAAATAAGCAGGGGCGTCCATGATAACAACATATGTTGCTCCAAAAGCTGTATGTACCTTTCAGCTTTAATGGTGCCTTCACAGATGTGTAAGTTAGTCATGCCTTGGCCACTAATACACCCCCATACCATCACACATGCTGCCTAGAACACTTTCACCCTACAACAATCACTAATACACCCCCATACCATCACACATGCTGCCTAGAACACTTTCACCCTACAACAATCACTAATACACCCCCATACCATCACACATGCTGCCTAGAACACTTTCACCCTACAACAATCACTAATACACCCCCATACCATCACACATGCTGCCTAGAACACTTTCACCCTACAACAATCACTAATACACCCCCATACCATCACACATGCTGCCTAGAACACTTTCACCCTACAACAATCACTAATACACCCCCATACCATCACACATGCTGCCTAGAACACTTTCACCCTACAACAATCACTAATACACCCCCATACCATCACACATGCTGCCTAGAACACTTTCACCCTACAACAATCACTAATACACCCCCATACCATCACACATGCTGCCTAGAACACTTTCACCCTACAACAATCACTAATACACCCCCATACCATCACACATGCTGCCTAGAACACTTTCACCCTACAACAATCACTAATACACCCCCATACCATCACACATGCTGCCTAGAACACTTTCACCCTACAACAATCACTAATACACCCCCATACCATCACACATGCTGCCTAGAACACTTTCACCCTACAACAATCACTAATACACCCCCATACCATCACACATGCTGCCTAGAACACTTTCACCCTACAACAATCACTAATACACCCCCATACCATCACACATGCTGCCTAGAACACTTTCACCCTACAACAATCACTAATACACCCCCATACCATCACACATGCTGCCTAGAACACTTTCACCCTACAACAATCACTAATACACCCCCATACCATCACACATGCTGCCTAGAACACTTTCACCCTACAACAATCACTAATACACCCCCATACCATCACACATGCTGCCTAGAACACTTTCACCCTACAACAATCACTAATACACCCCCATACCATCACACATGCTGCCTAGAACACTTTCACCCTAGAACAGTCCTCATGGTTCCTTTCCTCTTTGGTTTGGAGGACACGATGTCCAGAGTTTCTAAAAACAATTTGAAATGTGGACTCGTCAGACTACAGAACACTTTTCCACTTTGCATCAGTCCATCTTAGATGAGCTCAGGCCTAGCAAAGCGTTTCTGGGTGTTGTTGATAAATGGCTTTGGCTTTGCATAGTAAAGTTTTAAAATGCACTTACAGATGTAGCGACCAACTATATTTGTGTGTGTGTGTGCGGAGCTTTCCACCGATCACCACCCTAACCCTAACCCTATTGTCAAGGCGGCTGATCGGAGCTGTGGCCGCAGGGTATTTGGTGCTTGTCGTGGCGGTAACCCTAGATCCCGCTGGTTGACACCAGCGGTGAGGGATGCCGTCAAGCTGAAAAAGGAGTCCTATCGGGTTCTTTTGGCTCTTAGGACTCCAGAGGCAGTGGACAGGTACCGACAGGCCAAGCGGTGTGCAGCTTTAGCGGTCACAGAGGCAAAAACTCGGACATGGAAAGAGTTTAGGGAAGCCATGGAAAATGACTTCCGGATGGCTTCAAAGCGATTCTGGACCACCATCCGCCGCCTCAGGAAGGGGAAGCAGTGCACTATCAACACTGTGTATGGTGCGGATGGTGTTCTGCTGACTTCGACTGCGGATGTTGTGGATCGGTGGAGGGAATACTTCGAAGACCTCCTCAATCCCACCAACACGTCCTCCTATGAGGAAGCAGTGCCTGGGGAATCTGTGGTGGACTCTCCTATTTCTGGGGATGAGGTTGCTGAGGTAGTTAAAAAGCTCCTCGGTGGCAAGGCCCCAGGGGTGGATGAGATCCGCCCGGAGTTCCTTAAGGCTCTGGATGCTGTGGGGCTGTCTTGGTTGACAAGACTGCAGCATCGCATGGACATCGGGGGGCGGTACCTCTGGATTGGCAGACCGGGGTGCTGGTTCCTCTCTTTAAGAAGGGGGACCGGAGGGTGTGTTCCAACTATCGTGGGATCACACTCCTCAGCCTTCCTGGTAAGGTTTATTCAGGTGTACTGGAGAGGAGGCTACGTCGGATAGTCGAACCTCGGATTCAGGAGGAACAGTGTGGTTTTCGTCCTGGTCGTGGAACTGTGGACCAGCTCTATACTCTCAGCAGGGTTCTTGAGGGTGCATGGGAGTTTGCCCAACCAGTCTACATGTGCTTTGTGGACTTGGAGAAGGCATTCGACCGTGTCCCTCGGGAAGTCCTGTGGGGAGTGCTCAGAGAGTATGGGGTATCGGACTGTCTTATTATGACAGTCCGATCCCTGTACAATCAGTGTCAGAGCTTGGTCCGCATTGCTGGCAGTAAGTCGGACACGTTTCCAGTGAGGGTTGGACTCCGCCAAGGTTGCCCTTTGTCACCCATTCTGTTCATAACTTTTATGGACAGAATTTCTAGGCGCAGTCAAGGCGTTGAGGGGTTCTGGTTTGGTGACCCCAGGATTAGGTCTCTGCTTTTTGCAGACGATGTGGTCCTGTTGGCTTCATCTGGCCGGGATCTTCAGCTCTCACTGGATCGGTTCGCAGCCGAGTGTGAAGCGACCGGAATGAGAATCAGCACCTCCAAATCCGAGTCCATGGTTCTCTCCCGGAAAAGGGTGGAGTGCCATCTCCGGGTTGGGGAAGAGACCCTGCCCCAAGTAGAGGAGTTCAAGTACCTAGGAGTCTTGTTCACGAGTGGGGGAAGAGTGGATCGTGAGATCGACAGGCGGATCGACAGGCGGATCGGTGCGGCGTCTTCAGTAACGCGGACGTTGTACTGATCTGTTGTGGTGAAGAAGGAGCTGAGCCGGAAGGCAAAGCTCTCAATTTACCGGTCGATCTACGTTCCCATCCTCACCTATGGTCATGAGCTTTGGGTCATGACCGAAAGGATAAGATCACGGGTACAAGCGGCACAAATGAGTTTGGGTCTCTCCCTTAGAGATAGGGTGAGAAGCTCTGCCATCCGGGAGGAACTCAAAGTAAAGCCGCTGCTCCTCCACATGGAGAGGAGCCAGATGAGGTGGTTCGGGCATCTGGTCAGGATGCCACCCGAACGCCTCCCTAGGGAGGTGTTTAGGGCACGTCCAACCGGTAGGAGGCCACGGGGAAGACCCAGGACACGTTGGGAAGACTATGTATCCCGGCTGGCCTGGGAACGCCTCGGGATCCCCCGAGAAGAGCTAGACGAAGTGGCTGGGGAGAGGGAAGTCTGGGTTTCCCTGCTTAGGCTGTTGCCCCCGCGACCCGACCTCGGATAAGCGGAGGAAGATGGATGGATGGATGGTTATATATATATATATATATATATATATATATATATATATATATATATATATACTCAAATCAGAATACATGTGAAAGTTAATTTGTTTCAATAGCTCAATTCAAAAATGTTATAAAAACTCAAAATTTGGTATCTCATTAAAATGTAACAAGTGTTTAGTTGAATATTTTTTGCACTCTTATCCAAAATGTACTTCCTGAGCTTTTAATTGATGTTTGGTCTTTATAAATCTGCTGAAGTTCAGACCAAGTGTTTAGCATGTTTGCCTCACAGTTTGGAGATCGAGGGTTGGAATCTCCAAGTTCTCCCCATCCATCCTTGGCCTTCCTCACACATCCCATAAACATGCACATTAGAATAACTGCTGACTCAAAGGGTCTCTAGCTGGGAATGCTTGATTGTAGTGATGGTTGACGAGGCTTCATGTATCGTTTGGACACATTGCACAACTGTATTGATACTGTGTCGATACTGTGTCACTAAATACTGACATCTGCTGGACATTAAAAATCCCTACAGGCAACCTATGGACCGACTCAACTGACACTGATTTTATGACCTAGTACATACAATAATATAAACCAAGTCATTGTATTTCATTTAGGATTATTTCATATCTTCATTTAAATAAAAATATATTTTTATCTTTTTTAGATACAGTCAATAAATAATGTGAACATGATTGATTGAAACTTGTATTAGTAGATTGCACAGTACAGTACATATTCCCTACAATTGACCACTAAATGGTAACACCCCAATAAGTTTTTCAATTTGTTTAAATCGGGGTCCACGTTAATCAATTCATGGTAAAAAAGGTAATGGGTTGGAGCTGGATTTGAACAAGTGCCCTAAGGAACTCAGCATGAACAACTACTGTCATCCACTCGAACAACTGAGCTATCAAAGAGATTGTTAATTACTGCTTTTCAATGTAACCAATAGGATGTTTTCTTTTTAATGTAACCAATAGGATGTTTTCTTTTTAATGTAACCAATAGGATGTTTTCTTTTTAATGTAACCAATAGGATGTTTTCTTTTCAATGTAACCAATAGGATGTTTTCTTTTGAATGTAACCAATAGGATGTTTTCTTTTCAATGTAACCAATAGGATGTTTTCTTTTTAATGTAAGCAATAGGATGTTTTCTTTTTAATGTAACCAATAGGATGTTTTCTTTTCAATGTAACCAATAGGATGTTTTCTTTTCAATGTAACCAATAGGATGTTTTCTTTTTAATGTAACCAATAGGATGTTTTCTTTTTAATGTAACCAATAGGATGTTTTCTTTTTAATGTAACCAATAGGATGTTTTCTTTTGAATGTAACCAATAGGATGTTTTCTTTTCAATGTAACCAATAGGATGTTTTCTTTTTAATGTAACCAATAGGATGTTTTCTTTTCAATGTAACCAATAGGATGTTTTCTTTTCAATGTAACCAATAGGATGTTTTCTTTTCAATGTAACCAATAGGATGTTTTCTTTTGAATGTAACCAATAGGATGTTTTCTTTTCAATGTAACCAATAGGATGTTTTCTTTTCAATGTAACCAATAGGATGTTTTCTTTTCAATGTAACCAATAGGATGTTTTCTTTTCAATGTAACCATTAGGATGTTTTCTTTTTAATGTAACCAATAGGATGTTTTCTTTTCAATGTAACCAATAGGATGTTTTCTTTTTAATGTAACCAATAGGATGTTTTCTTTTTAATGTAACCAATAGGATGTTTTCTTTTCAATGTAACCAATAGGATGTTTTCTTTTCAATGTAACCAATAGGATGTTTTCTTTTTAATGTAACCAATAGGATGTTTTCTTTTTAATGTAACCAATAGGATGTTTTCTTTTCAATGTAACTATTAGGATGTTTTATTTTGAATGTAAGCAATAGGATGTTTTCTTTTCAATGTAAGCAATAGGATGTTTTCTTTTAATGTAACCAATAGGATGTTTTCTTTTCAATGTAACCAATAGGATGTTTTCTTTTCAATGTAACCAATAGGATGTTTTCTTTTTAATGTAACCAATAGGATGTTTTCTTTTTAATGTAACCAATAGGATGTTTTCTTTTCAATGTAACCAATAGGATGTTTTCTTTTCAATGTAACCAATAGGATGTTTTCTTTTTAATGTAACCAATAGGATGTTTTCTTTTTAATGTAACCAATAGGATGTTTTCTTTTCAATGTAACTATTAGGATGTTTTCTTTTGAATGTAAGCAATAGGATGTTTTCTTTTAATGTAACCAATAGGATGTTTTCTTTTCAATGTAACCAATAGGATGTTTTCTTTTCAATGTAACTATTAGGATGTTTTATTTTGAATGTAAGCAATAGGATGTTTTCTTTTCAATGTAAGCAATAGGATGTTTTCTTTTCAATGTAACCAATAGGATGTTTTCTTTTCAATGTAACCAATAGGATGTTTTATTTTGAATGTAAGCAATAGGATGTTTTCTTTTCAATGTAAGCAATAGGATGTTTTCTTTTCAATGTAACCAATAGGATGTTTTCTTTTCAATGTAACCAATAGGATGTTTTCTTTTTAATGTAACCAATAGGATGTTTTCTTTTTAATGTAACCAATAGGATGTTTTCTTTTCAATGTAACTATTAGGATGTTTTCTTTTGAATGTAAGCAATAGGATGTTTTCTTTTCAATGTAAGCAATAGGATGTTTTCTTTTCAATGTAACCAATAGGATGTTTTCTTTTCAATGTAACCAATAGGATGTTTTCTTTTTAATGTAAGCAATAGGATGTTTTCTTTTCAATGTAACCAATAGGATGTTTTCTTTTCAATGTAACCAATAGGATGTTTTCTTTTTAATGTAAGCAATAGGATGTTTTCTTTTCAATGTAACCAATAGGATGTTTTCTTTTTAATGTAACCAATAGGATGTTTTCTTTTTAATGTAACCAATAGGATGTTTTCTTTTTAATGTAAGCAATAGGATGTTTTCTTTTCAATGTAACCAATAGGATGTTTTCTTTTCAATGTAACCAATAGGATGTTTTCTTTTTAATGTAAGCAATAGGATGTTTTCTTTTCAATGTAACCAATAGGATGTTTTCTTTTTAATGTAACCAATAGGATGTTTTCTTTTTAATGTAACCAATAGGATGTTTTCTTTTCAATGTAACCAATAGGATGTTTTCTTTTTAATGTAACCAATAGGATGTTTTCTTTTCAATGTAACCAATAGGATGTTTTCTTTTGAATGTAAGCAATAGGATGTTTTCTTTTGAATGTAACCAATAGGATGTTTTCTTTTGAATGTAACCAATAGGATGTTTTCTTTTTAATGTAACCAATAGGATGTTTTCTTTTCAATGTAACCAATAGGATGTTTTCTTTTCAATGTAACCAATAGGATGTTTTCTTTTCAATGTAACCAATAGGATGTTTTCTTTTTAATGTAACCAATAGGATGTTTTCTTTTCAATGTAACCAATAGGATGTTTTCTTTCGAATGTAAGCAATAGGATGTTTTCTTTTCAATGTAACCAATAGGATGTTTTCTTTTGAATGTAACCAATAGGATGTTTTCTTTTGAATGTAACCAATAGGATGTTTTCTTTTTAATGTAACCATTAGGATGTTTTCTTTTCAATGTAACCATTAGGATGTTTTCTTTTGAATGTAACCATTAGGATGTTTGTGTGTGTGGGACAATGCTAGAAACTTTAAGAGAACAGGATGAAACGACGAGGAAATGAACACAAATACCTTTTTTTCCGATATATGATCAAAATATTCCCACACGGTGTAAATGATCTCCGACGACGATAAATGACAAATGACCAACGACAGAAGTGCGGCGATGGTGTTGGCAGCAGCATCTCCTTGACAGATGCACTTCCTTATAAACACAGTTTGGCGCGCAGGTGCCAGTGCAACACAGTTGGCGTATTGGTCACGTGACCTAAACAGCTCATGATCGGTCACGTGACCAAAAGAGCTCATGATTGGTCACGTGACCAAAAGAGCTCATGATCGGTCACGTGACCAAAACAGCTCATGATCGGTCACGTGACCAAAACAGCTCATGATTGGTCACGTGACCAAAAGAGCTCATGATCGGTCACGTGACTTTCTAAGAGCCGTGTGCGCACCGACGCAGGGTTTGGCTCTATGAGCTCGACGCATCAGCGTTGTCGGACCCATCACTATATGCTTGTCTCTAAGTCCTACGATTGACTTGACCCCGACTTAAACAAGTTGAAAAACTAATTGGGGTGTTTCCATTTAGTGGTCAATTGTAAAGAATATGTGGTGTAAAAAAGTTTCAATCCATCAGTTGAAGGTGTTGTTCACCACCTCTCACTCAAAGGCTTAGACTCCATCTTACCTGCCACTCTAATGAGCTTAAAGGGTAAAAAAAATGGTTGGAAGAGAGGATCATTAGGTTTTTTTTAAATGAGCTAGAGTTGGTTGATTTCATGAATTTATTGCTTTACAAATTAATTCTTCATTTTTTCCACCTCATCCTTAGAAACACTCACAGAAATAACACTTAACGACAAAAAAAAAACAAGGTTATTATATTTGTGAATGCCAATTTGCAGTCCAGAAGACATGGAGAACAACAGCGAGTGTGACCACAACATGCTGCCTTTCCTTCACCAAAAGCTTCCAGTAGGGGGCGCTCGGAGGAGGTACTTGCCTCTACAGCTACATACCTCAATTCAAGTAGAAAAATCAGAATCAAATAATAAGTCCTGCTTGTGCAGACATTGCATTTATGGCGTTGTACTGAGAGAGTCCATAGATATTTGACTGCAGGACATATAAATGTTATGGACAAAAGGCAGTGTGTCATGCTGGGGGGCAACAAACTTGAGCAGCTCCTGAATCTTCAACATAACCCCCCCACCCCCCACCACCATCTCTCACGCCGGCCCGACGCTGCCTTCCTCCCCCTGCAAAAGGCACTGGACTTTTGGCCTGAAGGGCCGAGTAAAAGGTCTGAGGTGCCTTGGTCACCTGGCTGGCAGTGCGAGTGCAGTCATCATCCTCATGGAGACGGAAGAGATGACGCTTGGCGTTCAGTCTGGGCGAAGTCATCGAGCCCCTCAGTGGATCTCAATGTGTACCTGCAGATGCACAACATGGGATGTATGATCTTACTTTGGAAACTTCACATGTTGACCATCACAACATGTTCCACTGGGCTCTTCTTCATCGCATACTACCATATATACAACCTACGCAGTGGCTTAGTGGTTAGAGTGTCCGCCCTGAGATGGTTAGGTCGTGAGTTCAAACCCCGGCGAGTCATACCAAAGACTATAACAATGGGACCTGTTACCTCCCTGCTTAGCACTCAGAATTGGGGGTTAAATCACCAAAAATGATCCCCGGGCGCGGCACCGCTGCTGCCCACTGCTCCCTCATCTCCCAGGGGGTGATCAAGGGTGATGGGTCAAATGCAGAGAATGTATGTGTGTGACAATCATTGCTACTTTAACTTGAATATTTTACAGATTCTAAGGCGCACTGCCGATGAATGCTCTATTTTGAATCTTTTTTCATTTTTGAGGCGCACCATATTATAGGGCGCATTTAAGGAACTTCTTTCCTTAGCGCAGTGTTTTTCAACCACTGTGCCGTGGCACACTTGTGTGCCGTGAGATACAGTCTGGTGTGCCATGGGAGATGATGTCATTTCACCTATTTGGGTTCAAAATATATTTTGCAAAGTAGTAATTCTAGTCTGCAAA
This sequence comes from Nerophis ophidion, assembly GCF_033978795.1. Classification (NCBI taxonomy): domain Eukaryota; kingdom Metazoa; phylum Chordata; class Actinopteri; order Syngnathiformes; family Syngnathidae; genus Nerophis; species Nerophis ophidion. Next base: position 42,793,217 of record NC_084633.1, on the reverse strand, counting down.
TGATGTGTTGTTGTTGAGTGTCGCTGCTGTCTAGAGCTCGGCAGAGTAACCCTGTAATACTCTTCCATATCAGTAGGTGGCAGCCGCTAGCTAATTGCTTTGTAGATGTCGGAAACAGCGGGAGGCAGGGTGCAGGTAAAATGGTGTCTGATGCTTAAAATAAAAATAAACAAAAGATGAATGCTCCTAAGAAAAGGTATCGAAGATTAGGGAAGGCTATGCAGAACCAAACTAAAACTGAACTGGCTACAAAGTCAACAAAAACAGAATGCTGGACAACAGCAAAGACTTACTGTGGAGCAAAGATGGCGTCCACAAAGTACATCTGAACATGACATGACAATCAACAATGTCCCCACAAAGAAGGATAAAAACAAGTGAAATATTCTTGATCACTAAAACAAAGTAGATGCGGGAAATATCGCTCAAAGGAAGACATGAAACTGCGACAGGAAAATATCAAAAAAAGAGAAAAAGCCACCAAAATAGGAGCACAAGACAAGAAGTACAACACAAGAGCTATAGTCATGCATGCTTGCTTATGCTTTAAAGTCATATCCAACAATTGCCACAACCACTTTTTACTGTCAAATGAGTTTTGTTTTTGAATTATTTCTGCTGGTAGTGTGCCTCCGCATTTTTTCAACGCAAAAAATGTGCCTTTGCTCAAAAAAGGTTGCAAAACACTGCCTTAGCGCATTGATTTCCGTTTCCATAGCGGCGCGCTTCCGACTTCCGGCAACAAATGTATGTTGCTGCTTACGGAAACAAACACTGGTGTGTTTCAATCATGGCAGACAAGGTAACAGATAACGAAGACGACAAATGAACAAATGAGGATCCACAACCTTATTGTTTTGAAGCTGAATATACGGAGGATGAACTGCGGGTTATAGAAGCGATCATGAACAGAGGGGGAAACAGTAGAGCTGACAGAAGCCGAGAGAGTGAGGTTGACGTGACTTCATGGTGTCAATGTGGAAATTGGAGCCAAGCTGTGCAGACATAAATGGCGTGCTTACCCAAAGTCACCTTGAAAAAACTTCCCCGGCCACCTAGAACAAACAGACTACTGTCCATCGAGGGAGTCACTATAATATTTGTCATGATACACACAGCACACCATGCCTGTTGTTACAACTACGTACACTACCAAGCTCGCTGTGTACAAACAACACCTAAAATAATACTTTACAGATGCTGTAATATGATTGTTCGTGTTTTTCAGTCAGTACAGATTGGTTTCCCATAATTCATGTCTGCAGTTATTTTTATGATGTGAAGTATATTTTGTCCCATTATTTAGCTGTCTTTGTTCTTCAGCATGAATCCTTGCTAGCGATATCAAGACAGTATATGCTGTTGAGCTTACCAGAAATGTATTCATCTAGTTTGTTATTGCTATCAAGGATATTTTCTCGACGATAACAAATATCACCAAAATTGCTATAATGTGGTCATCCGTGTCGAATAAAGCAATTGGCTTACCTGCACAACAAAACAACTAAGCTTTTAGTTTCTGTAATGAAAATGGATAAAGAATATACGGTGGATTGGACCAACAATCACAACATTTATTATTAGGACTTAACATGACGTTTAGTTTATTTGCACAATCAGAGGTCTTCGTAGTTGTATTTAGGCATAGCAACCACAAAAGAACAAAGAACAAATGTGATCTGTTGTCCTTTCTTTATGCTTGGTTCTGCTATCATCCATCCCATCCATCCAATTTCTACCGCTTGTCCCTTTTGGGGTCGCGCGGGTTGCTGGAGCCTATCTCAGTTGCATTCGAGCGGAAGGCGCGTACAAGTCGCCACCTCATCGCAGGGCCAACACAGTTCTGCTATCAAATACTATGAATAAAGTAGAGAATAAACTCAACTGCATCACAGAATGTTTCTCAAACAAATCAAATGTTCAAACAAATATTTTACAAAGTGATTGCTGCAGACACAAGCGGTCCAATTGTATTCCACAAGATGATGAAAGTGATATTTTTAAGAGCCAATTCCCTTGACGCACTTTCACAATTGTTGGATATGACTTTAAAGCATAAGCAAGCATGCATGACTATAGCTCTTGTCTCAAAGTAGGTGTACTGTCACATCACACCATGACTTGTTTGGACTTTATTGCTGTTTTCCTGTGTGTAGTCTTTTACTTCTTGTCCTGCGCTCCTATTTTGGTGGCTTTTTCTCTTTTGTTGGTATTTTCCTGTAGCAGTTTCATGTCTTCCTTTGAGCGATATTCCCCGCATCTACTTTGTTTTAGTGATCAACAATATTTCACTTGTTTTTATCCTTCTGTGTGGGGACATTGTTGATTGTCATGTCATGTTCAGATGTACTTTGTGGACGCCATCTTTGCTCCACAGTAAATCTTTGCTGTCGTCCAGCATTCTGTTTTTGTTTACTTTGTAGCCAGTTCAGTTTTAGTTTGGTTCTGCATAGCCTTCCCTAATCTTTGATGCCTTTTCTTAGGGGCACTCACCTTTCGTTTACTTTTGGTTTGAGCATTAGACGCCATTTTACCTGCACCCTGCCTCCCGCTGTTTCCGACATCTACAAAGCAATTAGCTAGCGGCTGCCACCTACTGATATGGAAGAGTATTACAGGGTTACTCTGCCGAGCTCTAGACAGCAGCGACACTCAACAACAACACATCATTTGCAGACTATAATTACTGCTTTGCAAAAAATATTTTGAACCCAAATATGTGAAATGAGATCATCTCCCACGGCACAGCAGACTGTATGTTAAGCATGAAATGATCAGTGTGTTGCTAGTATGGGTGCACTGTGTTCAGTTAAGTCCAAAAAAGTGGCTTATCCATAACACAATGTTGAAATGGGAGAAAGACTGTTTGTCAATATTCCAGCAGCTGGTTGGCACACCTGCACTCTGAGGTTGAACATCATGGAGGCCACCAGGTAGATGTAAGGGAACCTACCTGCACTCTGACGTTGAACATCATGGAGGCCACCAGGTAGATGTAAGGGAACCTACCTGCAGTCTGACGTTGAACATCATGGAGGCCACCAGGTAGATGTAAGGGAACCTACCTGCACTCTGAGGTTGAACATCATGGAGGCCACCAGGTAGATGTAAGGGAACCTACCTGCAGTCTGACGTTGAACATCATGGAGGCCACCAGGTAGATGTAAGGGAACCTACCTGCAGTCTGACGTTGAACATCATGGAGGCCACCAGGTAGATGTAAGGGAACCTACCTGCAGTCTGACGTTGAACATCATGGAGGCCACCAGGTAGATGTAAGGGAACCTACCTGCACTCTGACATTGAACATCATGGAGGCCACCAGGTAGATGTAAGGGAACCTACCTGCAGTCTGACGTTGAACATCATGGAGGCCACCAGGTAGATGTAAGGGAACCTACCTGCACTCTGACGTTGAACATCATGGAGGCCACCAGGTAGATGTAAGGGAACCTACCTGCAGTCTGACGTTGAACATCATGGAGGCCACCAGGTAGATGTAAGGGAACCTACCTGCAGTCTGACGTTGAACATCATGGAGGCCACCAGGTAGATGTAAGGGAACCTACCTGCAGTCTGACGTTGAACATCATGGAGGCCACCAGGTAGATGTAAGGGAACCTACCTGCAGTCTGACGTTGAACATCATGGAGGCCACCAGGTAGATGTAAGGGAACCTACCTGCAGTCTGACGTTGAACATCATGGAGGCCACCAGGTAGATGTAAGGGAACCTACCTGCAGTCTGACGTTGAACATCATGGAGGCGACCAGGTAGATGTAAGGGAACCTAATCCTCAGCCTCCAGGCCAGGTGGAAGAAGATCATCAGCGTCCTGCTCAAGCCTTTAGAAAAGACTCCGTAGCTGCGACCTGCAGTCCCCGACAAGCGGAGCACCAGGTGAGACAGCCCCGCCATGGAGGCTCCTGTGACGGGGTGGAGGGTCACTATGTGGGGGGTCACTATGAGGAGGGTCACTATGTGGGCTGAGCGGCGAGTAAAAAACTCTTCATCATCTTTCTTTTCTCTCTCAACAAATAACAAGGAATTGAAAATGATTTCCTGTTTTCCTTCTTGTGCGCACAGACATCGGTGCTCCGCCCCAGCGACTGTCTCGTCTTTCTGTTCCGACCGTGTTGTTGTCATTTTTGGAGAGCGGGATGGATTATTTTGTGACACACGGAAGTGTGTTTTGTCATGACTTTTGAGAAACAAAGCTAAACATTTACAACAAATATGTCATTATTATTAAACGTCATTATTATTATGTTAAATGTTGGGCGTCGATTGCGCCCTTACTCATTACATTACGGTACCTATTGTGTTGTGCCGTGTGTTGTATATAATGTTTACGGTGCGTGCACAGGATGTGACGTCATTACGCTCTCCGTGTAAGACAGAAGGATGTAAAACAAACAGAGCAGCCGCTACTTGTAATAAATATGCCATTAGGCTAAACATTAAGAGTATTACTTTATTCTTCGATGCGTGTGGACACTGTGCACTGGAATACGTGACAGTTTACGCCTTTAAAGTGAGTCAGAACAGTGTTGTTTGGTGGGAAATTATCGAAACATAACTCCGAGTTAAAATAGAGATAGGACAATACTGCGTTTTTTTTTTTATTTATCTGATGGGGAAAATAAATACGCAGCCGGTGGGGACTTTTTACGTGACTGTTTGGCTTTATAACTTTATTTTTCCATTCTTGAAGACAGAACACAACATAATAAAATGAATAAATGCATAAATAAAAAAATAAGTAAATAAAGAAAGTAATATACACTATATTGCCTAAAGTATTTAGCCTCCTGCCTTCACTCACATGGGGTTCAATATGATGTGGGTCCACCTTTTGCAGCTATTACAGCTTCAACTCTTCTGGGAAGGCTGTCCACAAGGTTGCAGAGTGTGTTAATAGGAATTTTCCACCATTTTTCCAAAAGCGCATTGGTGAGGTCACACACTGATGTTGGTGGAGAAGGCCTGGCTCTCAGTCTCTGTTCTAATTCATCCTGACCTGTCGAGTTCAGGCCAGGACTCTGTGCAGGCCAGTCAAGTTCATTCACACCAGACTCTGTCATCCATGTCTTTGTAGACCAATGTTTTGTGCACTGGTGCACAGTCATGTTGCAAGAAAAAGGAGCCCGCTCCAAACTGTTCCCACAAGGTTGGGAGCATTGAATTGTCCAAAATACTTTGGTTTATATATATATATATATATATATATAAATATATATATATATATATATATATATATATATATATATATATATATACATATATATATATATATATATATATATATAGTTCTGTAGAGATGAAGTAGTCTTGTGATTTTTCCCACACCTACATAATGCGCTCTACCACGGTATCGAGCACTATTCTCTGGATAATCCAATCAAGATATATATATATATATATATATATATATATATATATATATATATATATTTATATGTATATACATATATATATACATATATATATATTTATATATATGTATATATATATATATATATATATAGATATAAATATATATATATATATTTATATATATATTTCTGGGGCTGAGGTCGTTGAGGTAGTTAAAAAGCTCCTTGGTGGCAAGGCCCCAGGGTGGATGAGGTCCGCCTTAAGGCTCTGGATGCTGTGGGGCTGTCTTGGTTGACAAGACTGCAGCATCGCGTGGACATCGGGGGGCGGTACCTCTGGATTGGCAGACCGGGGTGCTGGTTCCTCTCTTTAAGAAGGGGGACCGGAGGGTGTGTTCCAACTATCGTGGGATCACACTCCTCAGCCTTCCCGGTAAGGTTTATTCAGGTGTACTGGAGAGGAGGCTACGTCAGATAGTCGAACCTCAGATTCAGGAGGAACAGTGTGGTTTTCGTCCTGGTCGTGGAACTGTGGACCAGCTTTATATTCTCGGCAGGGTTCTTGAGGGTGCATGGGAGTTTGCCCAACCAGTCTACATGTGCTTTGTGGACTTGGAGAAGGCATTGGACCGTGTCCCTCGGGAAGTCCTGTGGGGAGTGCTCAGAGAGTATGGGGTATCGGACTGTCTTATTGTGGCGGTCCGCTCCCTGTATGATCAGTGTCAGAGCTTGGTCCGCATTGCTGGCAGTAAGTCGGACACGTTTCCAGTGAGGGTTGGACTCCGCCAAGGCTGCCCTTTGTCACCGATTCTGTTCATAACTTTTATGGACAGAATTTCTAGGCGCAGTCAAGGCGTTGTGGGGTTCTGGTTTGGTGGCCGTGGGATTAGGTCTCTGCTTTTTGCAGATGATGTGGTCCTGATGGCTTCATCTGGCTAGTATCTTCAGCTCTCACTGGATCGGTTCGCAGCCGAGTGTGAAGCGACCGGAATGAGAATCAGCGCCTCCAAGTCCGAGTGCATGGTTCTCGCCCGGAAAAGGGTGGAATGCCATCTCCGAGTTGGGAAGGAGACCCTGCTCCAAGTGGAGGAGTTCAAGTACCTGGGAGTCTTGTTTACGAGTGAGGGAAGAGTGGATGGTGAGATCGACAGGCGGATCGGTGCGGCGTTTTCAGTAATGCGGACGTTGTACCGGTCCGTTGTGGTGAAGAAGGAGCTGAGCCGGAAGGCAAAGCTCTCATTTTACCGGTCAATCTACATTCTCATCCTCACCTATGGTCATGAGCTTTGGGTCATGACCGAAAGGATAAGATCACGGGTACAAGCGGCCGAAATGAGTTTCCTCCGCCGTGTGGCGGGTCTCTCCCTTAGAGATAGGGTGAGAAGCTCTGCCATCCGGGAGGAACTCAAAGTAAAGCCGCTGCTCTTTCACATCGAGAGGAGCCAGATGAGGTGGTTCGGGCATCTGGTCAGGATGCCACCCGAACGCCTCCCTAGGGAGGTGTTTAGGGCACGTCTGACCGGTAGGAGGCCACGGGGAAGACCCAGGACACGTTGGGAAGACTATGTCTCCCGGCTGGCCTGGGAACGCCTCGGGATCCCCCGGGAAGAGCTAGACGAAGAGGCTGGGGAAAGGGAAGTCTGGGTTTCCCTGCTTAGGCTGTTGCCCCCGCGACCCGACCCCGGATAAGCGGAAGAAGATGGATGGATGTATACATATCTCATGTATGTTTGTTTATAATATGGTTTATAAACATGACAATATAAGACATACATATAGAGTTGTTAGAACAATTGACCAAATTATGTTTGTGGCTTGTGATGATATAAATACTGTATACAAAGTATATATATATATATATATATATATATATATATATATATATATATATATATATATATATATATCATATATATATTTCAGGAGTCATTTGGAAACTCTCTGGCTGTGTGTGTGCTCTTTAAATGAAGTTATATTAATGAATATATATATATATAAATGTGTGTGTGCTTTTGAAATGAAGTTTATATATATATATATATATATATATATATATCCATCCATCCATTCCTACCGCTTATTCCCTTTCGGGGTCGCGGGGGGCGCTGGCGCATATATATATAGTAAGTGTCTATTCTCTCAGTAACTGTATTATGATTTCCCTATCAAATTAATAAATAAGTACTAGAAAAAAAATGCCTTGGCTGTTGAGCGAATTATAAATGTATGTTAGTGTTCAATAAAAAAAAAAGAATGAAAAAGAACCGTGATATTACGAAATGTTCGTAATGTGTCACACAGGAAGTAGTCCGACACATTTTCACCACCATAATAAACACTTTATTCAAAAGAGCACCTCGCCTACATATTGGAGTCCAAAATAAATGCTGTATTCGACACCTAATGTTAAAGTTGTCCAATTTTAAAGTTTGTCAAAGTACAGCCCCGGTCAGCGGAAGTACCACAAGGTGGCGACAGCGGACTTGATTTTTTGTGTCTCGCTTCCTTCGGGGTGGTGGCCGCCGTGTTGCTTCGCTAGCTTCCCCAGCTTCCCCTTCTCAGGCATGGCAATGTAGGCAGATCCCATCCCGGAGAAAGTTGTGTTCAAGTGCTCCACAAGTTGCTGACAACCCGTCTCTCATCTTTGGAGGTTCTCAGCGACACTGACGACCACCGCGGGGACCTTTTCCTTTTGGGACTTTTTTGCGTAGCGGACAAAGGGAAGAGACTTGTGAGCTAACCATAGTTAGCTTGAGTCCGCTAACTTAGCATTCCTCCATCATGCAGGCCATCAAGTGTGTCGTTGTCGGAGACGGGTGAGTTCGCATTTTGTGCTAAATGAGGGCCAATAACTACTTATTTACTGGTGACTTCTTAGCCGGGATGCGAGAGAATGGCCGTGTGGTCACCTCGAGCTACGTGCTAACATGAAACATTTGTGTTTCCCAACAAGTTGGCTTTAGTCTTTGCTCAAAAGCAACGTTTTGCCTGACAAAAATGGCCAACTCACCTTCTTAGAGACAACTTTCACTCTTTACTATGTTCCTTTGTGCTTTCTTCCCTCTTCGTGTGCTAGTATGACAACGCCTTTTTTGGAGACTTTTCTAAAAACCTTCACGGCTGCCGTACATTATATTCCGTGTTGGCGCTAGGAATTTTCACAATGGGGTCCCTGAGACCCCATCAAGTCATAAAAATGAGGTCCCACTTTTCTGTAACCATTTTGAAAATGTATGTAATTCAACAGTTGGTGCTAGGAATTTTCAAAATGGGGTGCCAGGGACCCTATGAAGTCATGAAAATGGGGTCCCACTTTTCTGTAAACGTATACAACTGTGTTGGTGCTAGTAATTTTCAAAATGGGCTGCCAGGGACCCCACCAAGTCATAAAAATGGGGTCCCACTTTTCTGTAACCGTTTTGAAAACGTATATCATTCAACAGTTGGTGCTAGGAATTTTCAAAATGGGGTGCCAGGGACCCTATGAAGTCATGAAAACGGGGTCCCACTTTTCTGTAAACGTATACAACTGTGTTGGTGCTAGTAATTTTCAAAATGGGCTGCCAGGGACCCCACCAAGTCATAAAAATGGGGTCCCACTTTTCTGTAACCGTTTTGAAAACGTATATAATTCAACAGTTGGTGCTAGGAATTTTCAAAATGGGGTGCCAGGGACCCTATGAAGTCATGAAAACGGGGTCCCACTTTTCTGTAAACGTATACAACTGTGTTGGTGCTAGTAATTTTCCAAATGGGCTGCCAGGGACCGCACCAAGTCATAAAAATGGGGTTCCACTTTTCTGTAACCGTTTTGAAAACGTATATAATATAACAGTGTTGGTGCTAGGAATTTTCAAAATGGGTTCCCATGGACCCCATCACGTCATAAAAATGGGGTCCCAAGTTTCTGTAACCGTTTTGAAAACATAAATAATGTAACAGTGTTGGTACTAGGAATTTTCAAAATGGGGTGCCAGGGACCCCATCAAGTCTAAAAATAGGGTCCCACTTTTTTGTAACCGTTTTGAAACCGTATATCATATAACAGTGTTGGTGCTAGGAATGTTCAAAAGGGGGTCCAATTGTTGTTTAGTGTGGTTTCACTGTATGGCACATGTTTATGACAGTGTTGGCATTGTTCATACCGCCACCCTTAGTGTGACAGGTATGGCTGTTGACTAAGTATGGTCTTCATTCACTTGTACATTGGATGTTCAAAAGGAACATGGTGATTTAAATGGGTTATAATCATACACAATCACAGCTTTTTCTTGACATCTTCCATTTAAGACAATTCTCAGCGAAGTGCCAACACTGATGTGGCACCTTTTTGGTGGTCATACAGTCTTCCAAAAGCTAGGGCCGAGCGGTAGAAAATGGATGTTTGCTGTAGTGAGGGGAAAGGGTTAAAGGAGATATGTGACAAGGTGGGAGCTTGCACACGCTCATAACTTCTCCGACTGGGTGTGGTGGATACCACAGCTGCACAGTCATGCCTGGGTCTGTATTCATTCACCTTGATTTTGACACACCGACTTGCACACCTTTTGGCGGTTTCCTTTTCCTCTGAAACAGAGTTTGGCAACCCAAAATGTGGAAAGAGCCCTATTGGACTGAAAATACAAAAAAAAAAATCTGTCTCAAGCCGCAAAAAAATTAAAAGTCTTATATAAGTGTTATAATGAAAGCAACAAATGATGTGTCTAGCTATCAAAATTACATTGAAAATATTATAAGTGTTATAATGAAAGCAACAAATAATGTCTATATTAGCTATATCAGCCTACTATCAATATGACTTTAAAAGTCTTATAGAAGTGTTATAATGAAAGCAACAAATGATGTGTCTATGTTAGCCTACTATCAAAATGACATTAAAAGTCTTATAAGTGTTATAATGAAAGCAACAAATGATGTGTCTATATTAGCCTACCATCAAAATGACCTTAAAAGTCTTATAAGTGTTATAATTAAAGCAACACATTATGTAAGTGTCTATATTAGTCATATTAGCCTACTATCAAAATGACTGCTATCTAATCTTTGTTGGCAGAAATGTAATATTTGTTCTACACAGTTTCACAACATTGGAAAACATTAGTAAAACACAGGCTTCTCAGGGGGTGAAATAACTCCTGGAAATTTAATTGATTTATTACAATCTTTGCAAGCTGGGTAACATTTGCTGTGGTCTGGAACAACGTGGCACACAAAGGACTATCTGAAATGCAGCCAATATTACATACAGATAATATGTCATGACACATGAAAATATAAATTAAATACACAGAGGACATTAGTAAAGTAAATTAAATGAGCTCAAATATAGCTACAAACGAGGTATAATGATGCAATATGTACATACAGCTAGCCTAAATAGCATGTTAGCATCGATTGGCTTGCAGTCATGCACTGACCAAATATGTCTGACAAGCACTCCACACAAGTCAATAACATCAACAAAGCACACCTTTGTGCATTCACGCACAGAATAAAAAGGTTGGTGGACAAAATGAAAAAAGCAAGAGTGGCATAAAACACGTCTTTCTGTGGCAGCATCAGACAAAGTTGCACATTGCATACACTAACCTGTTCAGTGGCCTAGTGGTGAGGGTTTCCGCCCTGAGATGGGTAGGTTGTGAGTTCAATCCCCGACCGAGTCATACTAAGGACTATAAAAATGGGAGCCATTACCTCCCTGCTTGACACTCAGCATCAAGGGTGGGAACTGGGGGTTGAACCACCAAAAATGATCCCAGGGCGCGGCCACCGCTGCTGCTTACTGCTCCCCTCACCTCCCAGGGGGTGATCAAGGGTGATGGGTCAAATGCAGAGAATAATTTCGCCACACCTAGTGTGTGTGTGTGTGTGTGTGTGTGTGTGTGTGTGTGTGTGTGTGTGTGTGTGTGTGTGTGTGTGTGTGTGTGTGTGTGTGTGTGTGTGTGTGTGTGTGTGTGTGTGTGTGTGTGTGTGAGTGAGACAACCATTAGTACTTTAACTTTTTTTAACTTTATATGTAAACAAATTAGGGCGAGTTCAAGGACGGACAAAATTAATAGGACAAAACGGTCCTCGCCAAAAGAAGCATGTGTACTATAAACAGTGGGATTTCTAAAAATTAGGGAGGTTTGTGTCATGTTTGTCTTACAGAAACCATATTAAACCAAAAAATATATTTCCCCCCCATTTTTTCCATTTTCATACAGTTTTGAGAAAGTTCCAGGGAGCCACTAGGGCGGCGCTAAAGTGGCTCGCTGACCCCCGCCCTAAAATGTAGAGTCATGGACCAGGACCGCACCTCCACAAAACCACATTGAACATGCACTTAAAATGAATAAATGAATTGTTAGTCCACGGTGCTAAAGAGTGTGTATTTGTTGAGTAAAATACCAATTGATCACATTTAGAGCTTCCACGTCTGAAGCTGACAGATGGATACTTGGCAGTGCATGTAAATTTAGGTGATCAAAAATCCACAAGTAAAATGCATATGTATCGGTTGGAGACATCTCTACGCTGCTGATCCGCTTGAGATGGTTTCCTGTGTACGGGACTCTCGCTGCTGTGTTGGAGCCACTATGGATTGAACTTTCACAGTATCATGTTAGACCCGCTCGACATCCATTGCTTTCGGTCCCCTAGAGGGGGGGGGGGGTTGCCCACATCTGAGGTCCTCTCCAAGGTTTCTCATAGTCAGCATTGTCACTGGCGTCCCACTGGATGTGAATTCTCCCTGCCCACTGGGTGTGAGTTTTCCTTGCCCTTTTGTGGGTTCTTCCGAGGATGTTGTAGTCGTAATGATTTGTGCAGTCCTTTGAGACATTTGTGATTTGGGGCTATATAAATAAACATTGATTGATTGATTCATTGTTTGATTGATAATATCAGTGAAGAAAAATGTGCCTACAACTCAAAATACACTGCCGGTGAAATATAGAGATGTAAATCTCTTTGTGATCAATTCGCGTCACGATTCGTGGGTTGCAGTGCCATTTAAAAACAATTGATTTATAAAACAGAACCATTTGATGTAGTGGATGAACGATTACATTCTATAGTTAACATTTTTGATGGACACATTGTGTGTTGGCAGATAAACATCCCACACCAGGCGCAAATCCGCAATGCAAAAAAATATGTAGAATATTCCCTGGTCACTTTACGGTTCACATACTATAGTTTCAATGCACAGCAGACTTTAAATGACCATTGAGTACCCTTTTAACTTTTAATGTGACAATTACATGTGTTTGAAGCCTTTTAGGAACATCTATGGGAAGTGTTTGCTTTTTGAAGGGCTTATAAACACTTAATGCATCTTAAAATACTCAGCAATTGAATAGTGTGACGTTCCTACTTTGCGGAAATTCATCTACCACAGGGGGGTCTGTGACGGTGTAGTTTTAAAAAACAGGTCAGGAAAAGTACAAATATCCAGGTCTGTGAGGCAGAGGTTCCAACTGCTCTATGTTCCTAGCAAATGTTTTATGTGCATACCTTTGGACTTGCCCTCACATTGTGTTGAGGTCAAAATGGGAAGGTGAATTAGGAGTGGATTTTACATCTACAATTTACTTCTACTAGCTTACAGCAAAAGTCTTTTCAATTGAAAAACTTTTTCTTTTTTTTTACACGTAAGATTCAAGTAAAATCGTTTTTTAAATCTCAGCCATGTTGGAGACAATGTAACTCATTAAATTCACATACTCATATTTTTTTCAACTTTACAAAGCTAAAATCCGTTATGGGTAAAGTGCTGGAATATAAGATTTCAATGAGGTGAAGGACTATGTATTTGGGACCCATAGTGTCAGTTGTAGGGATAGAAGTTTATTATTTGTTTAACGTACTTTTAACAGCTCCCAGGAAATGCAGTCACAAGATCCTGGTAAAAAAAAGCTGAACCTCTAACTGACAAACAATGGCAGGTCATTAGCAATGAAATATAGACAATGGAGAAAATGACTCCAATAGTAAATCTGAGGGAAGACCCGTTCCAGAATAGAATTGATTTAGAAAAAATATCCATGATACTTATTCTTGGGAGATGATCAGCAACCTACTGGAAAAATATGTATGTTCTCACAAGCATGTTTTGTTATTTTGTTTATTAATGACTATTACCATAGTTTTTTTTAATAGTTTGTTTATAGGTAGGATGTAGTTATTTTACTATTTTTTTCCATTTCTTTTTTTGAGTGTGGATACTGTTATTTTTGTTTTCGGCCAAGTCTATTTACATTTTTTTCTTAAACTCCAATTAATAAGTAAAAATAAAAAAACTTCACGTAACTGCAAACTTGACATTTGATTGGCTGGTTTTGAGACCCAATCAAGTGCGTCAGTCTTAATTTACCTAAAGTGGAAACTTGAGTTATGAGCAACATTTTTTCTGCACTGAATTTTTATAGACAGGATTTGAAAACACAGCTCAGTGGTCTCCTGCTTATTGCGATTCATTGAGACCAGACATGACCACAATATGATTTCCACAAAGTAGAATTCTTACAAATAAATAAAAAATGTTTTAGAGTTTGACCATTAAATATTTTATACCTTTCTAAATATGTTTTTTTTTTTTTTTTTTTTACATTATTAGAGCCTTCTAAACATGAAATAACACTAATATAGTCCCTTAATACTCGTTTCACCCAATATCGTAGTCTTGAGTTTGTACTGTACTTATCGGTATCTCTGAGGATCCTCTAAGCCAGTGTTTTGCAACCTTTTTTGAGGCAAGGCACATTTTTTTGCGTAGAAAAAATGCAAAGGCACACCACCACCAGAAATCATTAAAAAACAAAACTCAGTTGACAGTAAAAAGTGGTCGTGGCAATCGTTGGACAGGACTTCAAAGCATAAGCAAGCATGCATGACTGTACTCTTGTCTCAAAGTAGGTGTACTGTCACCACCTGTCACATCACACCCTGACTTATTAGCACTTTTATGCTCTTTTCCTGTGTGAACTGTTTTACTTCTTGTCTTGTGCTCCTATTTTGTTGGCTTTTTCTTTCTTTTTGGTAGTTTCTTGTAGCAATATTTGTTGCATCTACTTTGTTTTTGTCCTTCTTTGTGGGGACATTGTTGATTGTCATAACATGTTTGGATGCACTTTGTGGACGCTGTCTTTGCTCCACGGTAAGTCTTTGCTGTCGTCCAGCATTCTGTTTTTGTATACTTTGTAGCCAGTTCAGTTTTAGTTTGGTTCTGCATAGCCTTCCTTAAGCTTCAATGCCTTTTCTTAGGGGCACTTACCTTTTGTTTATTTTTTGTTTAAACATTTAGTACCTTTTTACCTTCACGCTGCTTCCCGCTGTATCCGACATCTACAAAGCAATTAGCTACTGGCTGCCACCTACTGATTTGGAAGAGTATTACAGGGTTACTCTGCCGAGCTCCAGACCGCAGCGACACTCAACAACAACACATCATTTGCAGACTAGAATTACTACTTTGCAAAATATATTTTTTACCCAAATTGGTGAAATGAGATCATCTCCGGCTGGCCTGGGAACGCCTCGGGATCCCCCGGGAAGAGCTGGACGAAGTGGCTGGGGAGAGGGAAGTCTGGGTTTCCCTGCTTAGGCTGTTGCCCCCGCGACCCGACCTCGGATAAGCGGAAGATGATGGATGGATGGATGGATGGATGGATGGATGGAGATCATCTCCCACGGCACAGTGGTTGAGAAACACTGCTCTAAGCCAGTATTGTCAAACGTACGATCTGGCCCGTGAACAGGTTTGAGCCAAACAGCAAGATTAGTTTTGCAAAGTATAACAATTAACTGCAATTTTTGAATGGAAGAAAGTGCTGTTCTAAATGTGTCCACTAGATGTTGCAACAGCAATTCTTGTATCCCCTGCTGCCAATGAGTTTAACACCCCTGCTCTAAGCATGATTGCCATTGCCTGGCCACTGAAACACAAACACTATGTGAAAATACTTTGTCAGATTCTGGGTAATTCCTCTAAGTTATAATTGGGCTTTTAGTGCTAGAACCAACGACCAAAATGTTTCTGTACAAAGTTGGTGAACTTGACAGACGTAGCTACGATAGTTGGCTCTGATGTTAGCGTTCCATGTTAGCTTTGCGTGTCTGTGTTGTTGTTTCACACTGATCACAACAAAGATGTGTTGCTGATGTTGAAGATAAAGCGCACCAAATAGGATAGGTCATAGCACTGTTTTTTTAACCATAGGGCCAAGCCTATTGCTTGGCCACCAACAATATTATCTGTTTTGTCCATACAGACCACAGCAGGACACAGTTGTAACACACTTTTGGCAGTAATGACAATCTCACACAGAAGTCTGGAACTATAGTTTGAGAAGTTTAAGTACAAAAATGATGACTTAAGTGGTGACGCTGTATTTTCATTTGCACTTAATTTTATTGACAGTTTAAGAAAAAATGTCTTTATTAATTGGTTTATTTTAGCACTACATGTATGTAAAATTATTTTTTGTTCGATATGAGTCCCTTCTTATGCAGTATGTTTAGTTAGTGCTTATTTTTCTAATCAGTCTAAGCCTGAGGTTTATGTTTTAAATCAGGGGTGGGCATTACGTCGATCTCGGAGGGTGTGTCAGTCGATCTCAAGCCAGGCATTAAAAAATAGACATAAAAATAAGCAATCATCAATCATACCAAGACTTCACTTTCGTCAGTTGTTTGACATTCTCGGCACCCGAGGATCTTGTGAGATGACGCTGGCTGCTGCCAGCTCATATTTAAGAAAAAAAATCACTAACAGGGCGGACGCAGAGAAACACATTTTATTTCTAGAGACTCCGTACCTACTGTCAAAACTCTAAAGGCCGACTGCACAGTTCCTGTCTTCACCATGAAAGACCTGTTTCATCCTGCCTGTGCTAACAAAATAAGAGTCTCAGAAAGCTAGCAAGCTACGGAGTTTGATGCCAATGTATTTCTCCCCCGCCCTCAGCGACCGCACACTCACTTGCTTGCCCACCCGCACACTCACTGACGTCACTCACCTGCTGCCAGACATTAAAGGGCCACACACATATGCTACTCTCATAACAAAGTGTTTAAAAAGGAGTATGCAAGTTGGACAAATGAGATGCCAAATCCAACCACTTTCATGTGGTATTGGACAGAAAGGAGGACTTTTTTTTCCTCCATTTGAAAATGCGGACGTTATCAGCACCACTGTCTAATTCCAATCTATGCAAGTCATCAGAATCAGGTAATACACCAACTTATATTCTTGTCTTCATGAAAGAAATGAATCTATGTGTGTTAAACATGCTTGTATTATCATTAAACACCATTAACTTGTTAACAAAAATGTCTCTTTCATAAATAAATAAATATAAATTATAAATAGGAATGAGGTAGATCTCCTCGACTTGGTCAATTGAAAAGTAGCTCACCTGCAGAAAAAGTGTGAGCGCCCCTGTTTTAAATAAATAATATTTGTGATTAACACATGGTTTCATATCATTTGACAAGGTTGTTGTTAATTGTAAAACGGCATGGCTCGGATGGTAGACCGGCCGTACCAGCAACTTGAGGGGTTCCAGGTTTGATTCCGGCTCCCGCCATCCTAACCACGGCCGTGGTGTCTTTGGCAAGACACTTCACCCACCTGGCTCACAGTGGCACCTACACAGGTGTATGAATGTACAGGACTCTCTTAAAAAAGAGATTTTTCATCTCAAAAAGGACCTTTCTTGGGTAAATAAAGGTTGACAAAAAAGGTTAGATATAATTCGTAAGAGTAAGATGTGTGAATGTTCCAGCACAATCACACACATAGTTTTCTACACCAAAATCCATCTATTTATTTATTGTTATCCCTCTACTACTAATTCTCGAGATTTTGGCGCACTCTACTTTCGACATTTTTTTACCCGATTCAAACTGTTCCACTTTCTAACTCTTCAGCCTGTTGGGGAATAACAGGGTTTCCATTAACAAATTCCAAAAAAATCACAGAATTCCAGGTTTTCCAGGACATTTTTCCCTATTCAAAATTAATTGGCTGTTTTTCAAATATCCACCGTTTCCACATTTTTCAACCGATTCAAAGCATTCCACCATTCTGGGAATTCAAACTATCATTTTTCCAACTTAAAAAAACCCCCAGGATTTTCCCAAATTCCAGTTTTTCCAAATACCTATTTCCACCCTTTTTTCTGGCGACTGTTCTTCCCACATTTTTCAACTTACTTCAACCGTTCCACCGTCAAAACGTTCTTCTTAATTAGGACATTTTTTTTTTTTTACTGGAAAAATCCCCAAAATTCCAGGAATTCCATAATACCATTTCTCAATTTAACATGTTAATGCTTCAGCATTTCTCAACCCATTTGAAAAATTCCAACACCAACCATTTCAACTCATTCAGACCATTCAAGTTTTTTACAATTTTCCCAAAAATTCCTGCTTTTCCAGAAATTCCATATTTTTGGGAAATTCCCATTGAAATTAGGGCTGGGCGATATGACTTTTTTTTAATATATGGATATTTTTAGGCCATATCGCGATACACCATATATATGTGGATATATTGCCTTAGCTTGAATGGACACATATAATCACAGCAGTATGATGATTCTATGTGTCTACATTCAAACATTCTTGTTCATACTGTATTAATATATGCTACTTTTAAACTTTCATGCAGAGAGGGACATCACAACTAAAAGTGTATTTATGAAACAGTTATTGGCACAGTGGCACAAACATTCATGTCATTTCCAAAACAGAAAGTGCAAGATTGTCAGAGACATTTTAAAACAAGCTATGAGTGCACTTTTGTGCATGATGTCACTAAGATGACATATCAAAACACTAAATTAAAGTGCACTTTTTGTACAGAACAACACTACAATGGATTAAAACAAATAAAGTGCACTTTTGTGCATGATTTTGTGGGCTGGGCGTGTGGCACCGAATGGAGATGTTGACATGCCGAGTATGCAGTCTTCATTCTCTAGCAGGTGACTTTTCAAATGATGCTACACATTAGCAGTAATGTTATTTTTGGTAGCAACACTCTTGCCTCACACTTGACAAATTATGGTTGTCTGTTCTACATATTCCCACTTGAAGCCAAACCACCGCCAGACGATGGACCCCCTGCTGTTTTTATTGGGAATTAAAAGCCTACTGAAATTAGATTTTCCTATTTAAACGGGGATAGCAGGTCCATTCTATGTGTCATACTTGATCATTCTGCGATATTGCCATATTTTTGCTGAAAGGATTTAGGAAAGAACATCGACGATAAAGTTCACAACTTTTGGTGCTGACAAAAAAAGCCTAGCCTGTAGCGTAAGTAGCAGACGATGACATCACAAGTGTGGGGGCTCCTCACATCCTCACATTGTTTTTAATGGGAGCCTCCAGCAGCAAGAGCTATTCGGACCGAGAAAACGACAATTTCCCCATTAATTTGAGCGAGGAAAGATTATAAAAAAGATTCGTGTTTGAGGATATTGATGGCGACAGACTAGAAAAAAAATAAAAATAAAGTTTTAAAAAAAAAATGGCAATTGCATTGGGACGGATTCAGATGTTTTTAGACACATTTACTAGGATAATTCTGGGAAATCCCTTATCTTTCTATTGTGTTGCTAGTGTTTCAGAGAGTTTAATATTACCTGATAGTCGGAGGGGTGTGTCCACGGGTGTCTTGACGCCATGTCTCAGGGAAGTCAACGGCAGCTTTATGGAAGGCTCAAGCTCAGCTGATGTCCGGTAAGAGGCGACTTTTTAACCACAATTTTCTTACAGAAACCTGCTGGTTGACATTCGCTTGACCGGTCTGATCCATAGTAAAGTTTCACCTCCGGAAAATCTTAAACAAGGAATCACCGTGTGTTTGTGTGGCTAAAGGCTAAAGCTTCCCAACTCCATCTTTCTACTTTGACTTCTCCAATATTAATTGAACAAATTGCAAAAGATTAAGCAACACAGATGTCCAAAATACTGTGTAATTATGCGGTTAAAGCAGACGACTTTTAGCCGCGAGTGGTGCAGTGGTAATATTTCCTTACGGTCCGTAACGTCACACGCATTCGTCATCATACCGCGACGTTTTCAACAATAAACTCCGCCGGAAATTTCAATTTAGTAAACTAAACCGGCTGTATTGGCATGTTGTGCAATGTTAATATTTCATCATTGATATATAAACTATCAGACTGTGTGGTCGCTAGTCGTGGCTTTCAGTAGGCCTTTAATTCTTCCTTCATTTGTTACCAGATTGGCCCCTTCTTTTCCTCGTATTACCACTTGCATCACAGCTAACGTTACCCAGTCTGCTACCTCTCTGCTGGGCGACGTGTGAGGTGACAGTATGTGACGTGTGAGGTGACAGTATGTGACATGTGAGGTGACAGTATGTGACGTGTGAGGTGACAGTATGTGACGTGTGAGGTGACAGTATGTGACGTGTGAGGTGACAGTATGTGACGTGTGAGGTGACAGTATGTGACATGTGAGGTGACAGTATGTGACGTGTGAGGTGACAGTATGTGAGGTGACAGCATGCGACGTGTAAGGTGACAGTATGTGACATGTGAGGTGACAGTATGTGACGTGTGAGGTGACAGTATGTGACGTGTGAGGTGACAGTATGTGAGGTGACAGCATGTGACGTGTGAGGTGACAGTATGTGACGTGTGAGGTGACAGTATGTGACATGTGAGGTGACAGTATGTGAGGTGTGAGGTGACAGTATGTGAGGTGACAGTATGTGACGTATGAGGTGACAGTATGTGACGTGTGAGGTGACAGTATGTGATATGTGAGGTGACAGTATGTGACGTGTGAGGTGACAGTATGTGATATGTGAGGTGACAGTATGTGACGTGTGAGGTGACAGTATGTGAGGTGACAGCATGTGACGTGTGAGGTGACAGTATGTGACGTGTGAGGTGACAGTATGTGAGGTGACAGCATGTGACGTGTGAGGTGACAGTATGTGACATGTGAGGTGACATGTGAGGTGACAGTATGTGACGTGACAGTATGTGAGGTGACAGTATGTGACATGTGAGGTGACAGTATGTGAGGTGACCGTATGTGACGTGTGAGGTGACAGTATGTGATGTATGAGGTGACCGTATGTGACGTGTGAGGTGACAGTATGTGACATGTGAGGTGACAGTATGTGAGGTGACCGTATGTGACGTGTGAGGTGACAGTATGTGACATGTGAGGTGACAGTATGTGAGGTGACCGTATGTGACATGTGAGGTGACAGTATGTGAGGTATGAGGTGACAGTATGTGACGTGTGAGGTGACAGTATGTGAGGTGACAGTATGTGACGTGTGAGGTGACAGTATGTGATGTATGAGGTGACCGTATGTGACGTGTGAGGTGACAGTATGTGACATGTGAGGTGACAGTATGTGACGTGTGAGGTGACAGCATGTGACGTGTGAGGTGACAGTATGTGACGTGTGAGGTGACAGTATGTGACGTGTGAGGTGACCGTATGTGACGTGTGAGGTGACAGTATGTGACGTGTGAGGTGACAGTATGTGACGTGTGAGGTGACAGTATGTGACGTGTGAGGTGACAGTATGTGACGTGTGAGGTGACAGTATGTGACGTGTGAGGTGACAGCATGTGACGTGTGAGGTGACAGCATGTGACGTGTGAGGTGACAGTATGTGACGTGTGAGGTGACAGTATGTGACGTGTGAGGTGACAGTATGTGACGTGTGAGGTGACAGTATGTGACGTGTGAGGTGACAGTATGTGACGTGTGAGGTGACAGTATGTGACGTGTGAGGTGACAGTATGTGACGTGTGAGGTGACAGCATGTGACGTGTGAGGTGACAGCATGTGACGTGTGAGGTGACAGTATGTGACGTGTGAGGTGACAGTATGTGACGTGTGAGGTGACCGTATGTGAGGTGTGAGGTGACAGCATGTGACGTGTGAGGTGACAGTATGTGACGTGTGAGGTGACAGTATGTGACGTGTGAGGTGACAGTATGTGACGTGTGAGGTGACAGTATGTGACGTGTGAGGTGACAGCATGTGACGTGTGAGGTGACAGCATGTGACGTGTGAGGTGACAGCATGTGACGTGTGAGGTGACAGTATGTGACGTGTGAGGTGACAGTATGTGACGTGTGAGGTGACAGTATGTGACGTGTGAGGTGACCGTATGTGAGGTATGAGGTGACAGTATGTGACGTGTGAGGTGACAGTATGTGACGTGTGAGGTGACAGCATGTGACGTGTGAGGTGACAGCATGTGACGTGTGAGGTGACAGTATGTGACGTGTGAGGTGACAGCATGTGACGTGTGAGGTGACAGCATGTGACGTGTGAGGTGACAGTATGTGACGTGTGAGGTGACAGCATGTGACGTGTGAGGTGACAGCATGTGACGTGTGAGGTGACAGCATGTGACGTGTGAGGTGACAGTATGTGACGTGTGAGGTGACAGTATGTGACGTATGAGGTGACAGTATGTGACGTGTGAGGTGACAGCATGTGACGTGTGAGGTGACAGCATGTGACGTGTGAGGTGACAGTATGTGACGTGTGAGGTGACAGCATGTGACGTGTGAGGTGACAGCATGTGACGTGTGAGGTGACAGCATGTGACGTGTGAGGTGACCGTATGTGAGGTGTGAGGTGACAGCATGTGACGTGTGAGGTGACAGTATGTGACGTGTGAGGTGACAGTATGTGACGTGTGAGGTGACAGTATGTGACGTGTGAGGTGACAGTATGTGACGTGTGAGGTGACAGTATGTGACGTGTGAGGTGACAGCATGTGACGTGTGAGGTGACAGTATGTGACATGTGAGGTGACAGTATGTGAGGTGACAGTATGTGACGTGTGAGGTGACAGTATGTGACGTGTGAGGTGACAGTATGTGACGTGTGAGGTGACAGCATGTGACGTGTGAGGTGACAGTATGTGACATGTGAGGTGACAGTATGTGAGGTGACAGTATGTGACGTGTGAGGTGACAGCATGTGACGTGTGAGGTGCGAGTGACATTACAAGAGAGAGAAGGTGGCAAACTGATCACAAATGGAGGAAGAACAATTAATGCCCAAAAAAACAACAGGGGGTCCATCATCTGGCAGTGGTTTGGCTTCAAGCGGGAAGATATTCAGCAGACAACAGCAATATGCAAAGTATGCAGCAGAAGTGTTGCTACAAAAGCTAGCAGCACTACTAATTTGTTCTTTCATGTTAAAAGTCACCCGCAAGAGAATGAAGAAATACAAATATATACAGTTTTGATCAATTGACTTAGTTGTGATGTCCCTCTCTGCATGAAAGTTTAAAATGTGCATATATGAATGCAGTATGAAGAAGAATGTTTGAATGTAGACACATAGAATCATCATACTGCTGGCATTGTATGCATCAAGTGTTCATTCAAGGCTAAGGCAAAATATCCACATACTGTATATATCGTATATCGCGATATGGCATAAAAATACCGAGATATTAATAAAAGCCAATATCGCCCAGCCCTACCTCCAAGCTAAGTGCTGGAAAGAATCAACTAGTTGTCCAGAAAATATATGCCAAAATATACATAGCCCTTGTCTTTACTGGGACTACGATAGGTAATGAGGACTAAGTGTAAACCAGGGTTCCCCAACCTTTTTTCTACCAGGGACCGCTTTAATCTATGCATTATTTTCACGGACTGGCTTTCTACCTGTGGCAGATAAAACCAGCCAGAAAATGAGCACAAACAATTTGTCTTTGGCTACAATCTGGCGCATTAACATTTGACATGTCCATTAATGTGCTTTGTCCCAACAAGGTTATTGGTGTGTTTATAGGGGGACAGGCGAAAGTTAAGTGGGAGAAAATGCGGTAGTTTATAAATGAATGAATGTTTCTGTGCGGCCACAGTAGCTAATGCGTCACGGACCATTGGTTGGGGACCACTGGTGTAAACTAAAGAGCTGTGAGTCTTTGGGCACCCTGCCATTCGATTCAGAGTCAATTCTCAATTCAAAACGATACAAAAGCATTACTTTTTTTTTTTAGTAACATTGGGCGCCAGGTCTATGATAAACTATATTCCTCCATAACATGAATGCACAGCTGATACATTCCTACAGTGGTGGTCAATAGTCTACATCCACGTGTAAAGGACATCATGTCATGACTGCCTTCGGTTTCCAATCATTTCTACAACTCTTATTTGTTTGTGATGTAGTGATTGGAGCACATACTTGTTGATCACAAAAAACATTCATGAAGTTTGCTTCTTTTATTAATTTGTTATGTCTCTACTGAAAATGTGAGCAATCAAAAGTATACATACAGCAATGTTAATAATTGCTTACATGTCCCTTGGCAAGTTTCACTGCAACAAGGCGCTTTTGGTAGCCATCCACACAAGCTTCTGCATACATTTTTCACCACCAAATTGCTGCAGTTCAGCTTAATGTGTTGCTTTTCTGACATTGACTTGTTTCTTCAGCATTGTCCACACTCTGTGAAGGCCATTCTAAAGCCTTCATTCTAGCCTGATTTAACCATTCCTTTACCACTTTTGAGGTGTGTTTGGGGTCATTGTCCTGTTGGAACACCCAACTGCGTCCAAGACCCAACCTTTAGCTTGTCCTGAACAATTTGGAGCTAATCCTCTTTTTTCATTATCTCATTTAAAGCAGCAGTTCCGTTGGCAGCCAAACAGGCCCAGGGCATAATACTACCACCACCATGCTTGTCGGTAGGAGTGGTGTTCCTGGGATTAAAAGCCTCACCTTTTCTCCTCCAAACATATTGCTGGGTATTGTGGCCAAACAGTTCCATTTTTGTTTCATCTGAGCACAGAACTTTCCTCCAGAAGGTCTTATCTTTGTCCATTTGATGTCAGATGAAACAAAAATTGAGCTGTTTTAATCGCGATAAATCTGAAAATCTTTTTTTTTTTTGACACCCCTAGTAGAATACTCTATTTTGAGCCAGCAATGGTCAACAACAAGCTTGACACAGATGAATATCATCAGGTTCTCAATAGTAGTTAAAATATGAATGAAAATGAATATATATGTATTTTAGACATACTTAAACAAGTTACTGATCTCTTGTATTGGTACCAAGCTTGATGGAAATTTGACCCATGTCAAAGGTAAATGTGTTTTTTCTCCCCTATAGAGCTGTGGGTAAGACCTGCCTGCTCATCAGCTACACCACCAATGCCTTTCCTGGAGAGTACATCCCCACAGTGTGAGTATTTTCACCTCACCTCCCCACTTTATGCACAGTGGTCTTCCATTACTGTTACCGGAGAGATAAGGCTGCTTTGTCAAGGTGCAAATCTGGTGGCTTGCAGAACAGGTTAGAATGACATCACAAATAGATGATGGAACTTCCTACAGCGTGTTTGAGATTCTTGTTGCTTTTTAGGCCTGTAAAGTTGTAGTATGTTTGGATCGAGTGTGTGAAATTGTACTCCTTATATTCTTTTAAAATGACTTATAACAAATATCTGACTGACCTAATAGATTCTTTGGAACATCAATACAAATACTTATCGATGAACCAATGATGCACTTTAATTCATTTTTACTGTTTTTATTATTCATCATTTAGATTTTACACCTAATTGTCCAACGGTTAGAGGGAACATTTATTTTCGCGCCACCAATATTTGTTGTATTATCACAAATATATTTTTGAAAACATACACATATTGTATTTTTCAGAGTATAAGTCGCTCCGGAGTATAAGTCGCACCTGCCGAAAATGCACAATAAAGAAGGAAAAAAACATATATAGGTCGCACTGGAGTATAAGTCACATTTTTGGGGGAAATGTATTTGATAAAAGCCAACAGCAAGAATAGACATTTGAAAGGCAATTTAAACTAAAGAATAGTGAAGAACAGGCTGAATAAGTGTAGGTTATATGAGGCATAAATAAGCAACTGCTATGTTAACCTAACATATTATGCTAAGAGTCATTCAAATAACTATAACATATAGAACATGCTATACCTTTACCAAACTATCTCTCACTCCTAATCCATAAATCCCATGAAATCTTATACTTCTAGTCTCTTAAGTGAATGAGCTAAATAATATTATTTGATATTTTACGGTAATGTGTTAATAATTTCACACATAAGTCGCTCCTGAGTATAAGTCGCACCCCCGGCCAAACTATGAAAAACACTGCTACTTATAGTCCGAAAAATATGGGAGATATTCTGTATAAATGTTAGGGTGTAAAAATTAAAGCGTTAATTGATGTGATAAATTACAAAAACATTTCATTAATCATGCTATTTATTTTGACTGTACAAGCTATTTTACCTTAAAGGGGAACTGCACTTTTCACCATTGTGAAAGTCTTGGCGATGGATGTTTTTTGTTTTTTTTACATTCTAAATATTATATATATAGTGATAAAAAGTTACAAACTGTAAATGGGGTATTGAAGTGAAGTGAATTATATTTATATAGCGCTTTTCTCAAGTGACTCAAAGCGCTTTACATAGTGACACCCAATATCTAAGTTACATTTAAACCAGTGTGGGTGGCACTGGGAGCAGGTGGGTAAAGTGTCTTGCCCAAGGACACAACGGCAGTAACTAGGATGGCACAAGCGGGAATCGAACCTGCAACCCTCAAGTTGCTGGCACGGCCACTCTACCAACCGAGCTATGCCCCTTTTAGATTTCCTGTATTATATGTTATTGTTGGCGGTTTTTGAATGGTCATTTATTGGATGTTATGGGCGAAATAGAGGAGCTCCCTTTGGTATGGCTGTAAGCTGACTTTTATTTACAAGTTGGAATGCATTAAAAAAAACAATCCATCCGCCGTTGTGTCTTTCATAATGATTGTGATCAATAAGCAAAATTCCCCCCAAAAAGTGTAAACACCCTTTAACCGCTAGTCAGTGATCAGACCAACACATGGCTGAGTTAAAAAATGAGTGAGGTGACTCCGATTGGTGTGCTCGCTGGCCATTTTCAGGCCAAAATAATACAATCCAATCCACTTTATTTGTATAGCACATTTAAACAACAAGAACGTTTTCCAAAGTGCTGCACAGCCATGTTAAAAACAATATTAAAAAAAACAATATTATGCTCCACCAATGACTGAATAAAAACAAAAAACTAATGAATATAAAACAAATATGAAAACAAATATGATTAAAAACAATTTTAAAGGGTAAAATCAATTAAAACAGTAAAATAGAAATCAAAGTGTATAAAAAACACAGGACAGAGGAGCACACAACTCAGGTAGTGTTAAAAGCCAAAGAATAAAAGTGGGTCTTAAGACGAGACTTAAAAGAGTCCACTGTGGAAGCAGTTTGAACATGGAGGGGCAGAGTGTTCCAGAGCTTAGGGCCGACCACAGAGAAGGTCCTGTCTCCTCTGGTCTTAAGTCTGGTCTTGGGCACCACGAGCTGAAGCTGGCTCTCGGACCTCAGAGCACACGCAGGAATGTAAATTTGGATGAAGTCCAAGATATTCTGAGGTGCCAGTCCATGTAAAGATTTAAAAACAAGGAGCAATGTTTTAAAATCAATTCTAAAATGAACAGGGAGCCAGTGCAAACTCTGAAGAATTGGGGTTAAATGCTGGCGTTTCCTGGCCCCTGTTAAAAGTCCTGCTCCCGCCTTCTGGACTAACTGCAACCAGGAGAGAGCTTTGTGGCTAATGCCAGCATAAAGTGCATTGCAGTAGTCCAGGCCACTTCAAATAAAAGCATGCACCACTTCTTCAAAAAGGTTAAACCTTTACTAAAAGATGAAGGTGATAAAAACACGATTTTAAAAGGCCATGGACTTGTTTGTCTAGTTTAAAATGGCTGTCTATAGTGAGGCCAAGGCTGGTGACTTTGGGACGCACATCATTTTGCAATTATACTGCCGGAAAGGACTTTAGATTAAACTGTTGCCACATTCTGTGCAAATGACATGCATGGAAGTCAAACATTTAAAAAAACAACACATTCTGACAAATATATTGTGGTATTTTCTTTAGAAGAGCAAGTAATCAACTGAATGACACTAATCAACTGTGATTGTGTTCTGTGTCTTGTAATGTCCGGTCTTATGTACCACTTTTAGATTTCCTGTATTATATGTTATTACTTTGAACTCTTCCCATGGGAGAGGGAAGTCTGGGCTTCCCTGCTTAGGCTGCTGCCCCCGCGACCCGACCTCGGATAAGCGGAAGATGATGGATGGATGGATGGACTTTGAACTCTTATATTTAAATTTTTTATCCTGTAAAGCGTCTTTGAGTACACTGTATAGCGCTATACCAAATAAAATGTATTATCATTATTATTGAATGATAAATGATGATTAATCCACATTTCCAAACGTGATTTAAAAAAGAGTCATTAAAATTGAGAGCAAGAGACTCCAAGCCTTATTGTTCACAACAGCATATCTTCTTCACAATTTCATGTAATTACAACAAAGCAACATAGAAAACTTTTTTTTTTTAATGCTTTTATTTACCTGGAAAAAAAACGAAAAAAGGGTACAAGATGGTTTTTATTTGACAGAATATTAAATTGTATAATATAATTAGAAATACATATTTTGTATTTTATTGAGTTCAATCACAAGATAAGATGTAGTTGTGGCGTATAAATGTTATTTTATGAATATTAGGTGTCGTGGATCTATATGGGAATGTGAATGCGCAGGCTTCTCATTAGCATTATTTTGGTTTATTGTAATTGTATGAAAAGCCAGCCAAGGCGTTCTATGTGTGCTTTTAAAGCGCTTGGAAATTAAATCCAATTATGTGTGTGCGTTCTCTGTCAGCTTCGATAACTATTCTGCCAACGTGATGGTTGACGGCAAGCCTGTGAACCTGGGCCTGTGGGACACGGCAGGACAGGAAGACTATGACAGACTCCGCCCACTCTCCTACCCTCAGACGGTGATGACCAACAGGTCACATGACACTCGCTCTATTCTTCCAGGTTCTTGATTGCATTTTCTTGTCCACACCAGGACGTGTTTCTCATCTGCTTTTCGCTTGTGAGTCCGGCTTCCTTTGAAAACGTCCGTGCCAAGGTGAGTTCATGCACACCATATATATATATATATATATATATATATATATATATATATATATATATACATGCATTTTCCCAACTCCATCTTTCTTCTTTGACTTCTCCAATATTAATTGAACAAATTGCAAAAGATTCAGCAACACAGATGTCCAAAATACTGTGTAATTATGCGGTTAAAGCAGACGACTTTTAGCTGTGTGTGTGTGCAGCGCTCATACTTCCTAAAAACGCGAGACGTCTTGCGTACACGTCATCATTACACGACGTTTTCAAGACGAAACTCCCGGGAAATTTAAAATTGCAATTTAGTATTGGCATGTGTTGCAATGTTAATATTTCATCATTGATATATAAACTATCAGACTGCGTGGTGGCTAGTAGTGGCTTTCAGTAGGACTTTAAGCTTTTCAATCTGGCCCAGTCGGACATTCCCAAATCATTTTTTATAGATGTTTAGGATGTAAAGTGTAGCTGCAATTATCATCTTTTTTAATCACCCATGCTCATCTAATTACTTACTATGGTCATTTAATTACTTACTATGCTCATCTAATTAGTTACTATGCTCATCTAATTAGTTACTATGCTCATCTAATTAGTTACTATGCTCATCTAATTAATTACTATGGTCATTAATTACTTACTATGCTCATCTAATTAGTTACTGTGCTCATCTAATTACTTACTATGCTCATCTAATTACTTATAGTGGTCATCTAATTAGTTACTGTGGTCATTTAATTAGTTACTATGCTCATCTAATTACTTATAGTGGTCATCTAATTAGTTACTATGGTCATCTAATTATTTACTATGGTCATCTAATTAGTTACTATGGTCATCTAATTAGTTACTATGGCCATCTAATTAGTTACTGTGGTCATCTAATTAGTTACTATGGCCATCTAATTAGTTACTATGGTCATCTAATTAGTTACTGTGGTCATCTCATACTTTTTTTTTTTTGCCTCAATTGACAAAAAAATGACAGCTATAAGAAATGTGGCATTTTTCAACTCTGTAAATAGTAGCAAAGTGTAAATACAATGCAAGCTTGCTAATCTAATTAGTTACTATGCTCATCTAATTAGTTACTATGGTAATCTAATTAGTTACTATGGTCATCTAATTAGTTACTATGGTAATGTAATTAGTTACTATGGTCATGTAATTAGTTACTGTGGTCATCTAATTAGTTACTATGGCCATCTAATTAGTTACTATGGTCATCTAATTAGTTACTATGGCCATCTAATTAGTTACTATGGTCATCTAATTAGTTACTGTGGTCATCTCATACTTTTTTTTTTTTGCCTCAATTGACAAAAAAATGACAGCTATAAGAAATGTGGCATTTTTCAACTCTGTAAATAGTAGCAAAGTGTAAATACAATGCAAGCTTGCTAATCTAATTAGTTACTATGGTCATTTAATTAGTCACTATGGTCATGTAATTAGTCACTATGGTCATGTAATGAGTCACTATGGTCATGTAATTAGTCACTATGGTCATCTAATTAGTCACTATGGTCATGTAATGAGTTACTATGGTCATCTAAGTCAGACGAGGTACCAAACAGTGTGGGTGGGGAGTGTTTCCACAGAGTGTGAAATGTGGGTGTCAGGGACAGACGTGGAATGAGATTTTTACAACCAAGTTGTACATCTTAGTGATATATCACATATATCAGATTGTAGCTGGGTTTATTTTACCCTTCATGTTCATATTTTACATGTTTGTTGCGTTTGGCTTGATTGTAAAATATGTGTATGGAGAGGGGGTGTGACCTTCATATGTTTGTCAATATTCACTGTTTTATCCTTCATAGTTAATATTGTCAATCCCACATTCTTTATTTTCATGTACATTCTGGCTGTCTCATTCAGTCAAAAAATGTACAATTCCATTCTGCTTTTAAGGCGGTCTGTCATTACGTTTTTAGCATTCAATCAGACATGAGTGTGAGGTTTTGTACCGTATTTTTTGGACTATAAGTCAACATTTTTTTCATAGTTTGGCCGGGGGTGCGACATATACTCCGGAGTGACTTATGTGTGAAATTATTAACACATTACCATAAAATATCAAATAATATATTTTATCTCATTCGCGTGAGTGACGAAGAAAATGTCAGCAATCGTCACACACACGCCAACCAATAAGAATTGTGCGGGGGAGGGTCATGGCAGAAGTGCATTGTGGGTCATGGGATGCTAACTGCTATATGCTACTGCTGTAGCTATTAAAATGGATCATTTCATGGTTGGTGGTAACTTATAAAAAGTGAGAAGGGCTGAACAAAAATGGCGTTGAAAAGGAGATCATGTAGTGCAGATGACAAGCTGGATGTAGTGAAATATGCAGCAGAAAAGGACAAGAGGAAGCGGCGCATACCTTTGGAGTTGGCAGAGTTGTTTAGAAGCCACATCCAGGAAGAAGATTTATGGATTAGGAGTGAGAGATAGTTTGGTAAAGGTATAGCATGTTGTATATGTTATAGTTATTTGAATGACTCTTAGGTTAACATAGCAGTTGCTTATTTATGCTGCATATAACTTACACTTATTCAGCCTGTTCTTCACTATTCTTTATTTAGTTTAAATTGCCTTTCAAACGCCTTCCGCCCGATTGTAGCTGAGATAGGCGCCAGTGCCCCCCGCGTCCCCCAAAAGGGAATAAGCGGTAGAAAATGGATGGATGGATGTCTATCCTTGGTGTTGGGTTTTATCAAATCAATTTTCCTCAAAAATGCGACTTATACTCCAGTGCAACTTATATATGTTTTTTCCCTTCTTTATTGTGCATTTTGGGCCGGTGCGACTTATACTCTGGAGTGACATATAGTCCGAAAAATACGGTATTAGTGTTCGTAAAATAAGACATAGCGGCCCCCAGACACATCTTTGTCTCTAAATGTGTCCCCCCGAGGCAAAATAATTGCCCAGGCCTGCTCTGAGGATTGTCACAAAGTGTCTTGAGCTTCTGGTCTAATGGCACTTAGATAAATGTGTGATTATAAAGCTAGAAGTGCAAATGGAGTATAATATAGAAGCCTGGAAGAGCTAACACGTACCTCCTTGCCATTGTACAGTGGTACCCAGAGGTGAGACACCATTGTCCCAACACCCCCATTATCCTGGTGGGCACCAAGTTGGATCTGAGAGACGACAAGGACACCATCGACAAGCTGAGGGAGAAGAAACTCTCCCCCATCACCTACCCACAAGGCCTGGCCATGGCCAAAGAGATCAGTAAGCATCTTAATTCCACTTCTTCCTCTCACAACCTGACTTCCTACAAAACCTTGGTGTCAAGGTTTGAAAAACGCTTGAAATTTTGGCTGCAGTGCATGTAAATGCTTGGAAATATTAATTGGCAGTCTGACTCAATAGGCCAATTATCAAATGGGGAAGAAAAAGGAAAGCCACACGCTTGGTCTGTTGTCTTTGCACCAGCCCTTACATGAGGTTGTTGCATGTACAGTGTGCATCATCTTGTTCTTTTAATCAACATCGGATGCAAAATGACAAAGTTGGGTTTTACCATGAATTGATTAACGTGGAGCCCGAATTAAACAAGTTAAAAAGTTATTGAGGGACTATGTACTGTATTGTACTGTGCAATCTACTAATCAAAGTCTCAATCATTAAAGGATGTAACCTGCAACAAAACTGGGTGTAGCCTGCGGCAGAGTATGCAGAAAGGAAATACAACATGCTTGGATGGATTTTTTGCTTCATTATTTTGGTTGTCTACTTGTCGTACTAGCTCAGTTTAAACAAACAAGTTACATTTTGTCCTTTTGGTTTGTTGCATTAAAATGGTTTTATTATTGGACATGTTTGTACTGTGAAGGTCATGTGATGCATCATTTGGAACCTTTTTCACAACTCAGAGTAGGGCTGGGCCTTATGGACTGTTATTCATATCTGGATGTGTTTAGGTCATGTGACCATACACCATATATATGTGGATATGTTTAGGTCATGTGACCATACACCATATATATGTGGATATGTTTAGGTCATGTGACCATACACCATATATATGTGGATATGTTTAGG
This sequence comes from Nerophis ophidion, assembly GCF_033978795.1. Taxonomy (NCBI): domain Eukaryota; kingdom Metazoa; phylum Chordata; class Actinopteri; order Syngnathiformes; family Syngnathidae; genus Nerophis; species Nerophis ophidion. The sequence goes on along the minus strand of NC_084633.1, from coordinate 42,760,735 downwards.
TCATGTGACCATACACCATATATATGTGGATATGTTTAGGTCATGTGACCATACAGCATATATATGTGGATATGTTTAGGTCATGTGACCATACACCATATATATGTGGATATGTTTAGGTCATGTGACCATACACCATATATATGTGGATATGTTTAGGTCATGTGACCATACAGCATATATATGTGGATATGTTTAGGTCATGTGACCATACAGCATATATATGTGGATATGTTTAGGTCATGTGACCATACAGCATATATATGTGGATATGTTTAGGTCATGTGACCATACAGCATATATATGTGGATATGTTTAGGTCATGTGACCATACACCACATATATGTGGATATGTTTAGGTCATGTGACCATACACCATATATATGTGGATATGTTTAGGTCATGTGACCATACACCATATATATGTGGATATGTTTAGGTCATGTGACCATACAGCATATATATGTGGATATGTTTAGGTCATGTGACCATACACCATATATATGTGGATATGTTTAGGTCATGTGACCATACACCATATATATGTGGATATGTTTAGGTCATGTGACCATACAGCATATATATGTGGATATGTTTAGGTCATGTGACCATACACCATATATATGTGGATATGTTTAGGTCATGTGACCATACACCATATATATGTGGATATGTTTAGGTCATGTGACCATACAGCATATATATGTGGATATGTTTAGGTCATGTGACCATACAGCATATATATGTGGATATGTTTAGGTCATGTGACCATACAGCATATATATGTGGATATGTTTAGGTCATGTGACCATACAGCATATATATGTGGATATGTTTAGGTCATGTGACCATACACCACATATATGTGGATATGTTTAGGTCATGTGACCATACAGCATATATATGTGGATATGTTTAGGTCATGTGACCATACAGCATATATATGTGGATATGTTTAGGTCATGTGACCATACACCATATATATGTGGATATGTTTAGGTCATGTGACCATACACCATATATATGTGGATATGTTTAGGTCATGTGACCATACAGCATATATATGTGGATATGTTTAGGTCATGTGACCATACACCATATATATGTGGATATGTTTAGGTCATGTGACCATACACCATGTATATGTGGATATGTTTAGGTCATGTGACCATACAGCATATATATGTGGATATGTTTAGGTCATGTGACCATACAGCATGTATATGTGGATATGTTTAGGTCATGTGACCATACACCATATATATGTGGATATGTTTAGGTCATGTGACCATACACCATATATATGTGGATATGTTTAGGTCATGTGACCATACAGCATATATATGTGGATATGTTTAGGTCATGTGACCATACACCATATATATGTGGATATGTTTAGGTCATGTGACCATACAGCATATATATGTGGATATGTTTAGGTCATGTGACCATACACCATGTATATGTGGATATGTTTAGGTCATGTGACCATACAGCATATATATGTGGATATGTTTAGGTCATGTGACCATACAGCATATATATGTGGATATGTTTAGGTCATGTGACCATACAGCATATATATGTGGATATGTTTAGGTCATGTGACCATACACCATATATATGTGGATATGTTTAGGTCATGTGACCATACACCATGTATATGTGGATATGTTTAGGTCATGTGACCATACAGCATATATATGTGGATATGTTTAGGTCATGTGACCATACACCATATATATGTGGATATGTTTAGGTCATGTGACCATACAGCATATATATGTGGATATGTTTAGGTCATGTGACCATACAGCATATATATGTGGATATGTTTAGGTCATGTGACCATACACCATATATATGTGGATATGTTTAGGTCATGTGACCATACACCATATATATGTGGATATGTTTAGGTCATGTGACCATACAGCATATATATGTGGATATGTTTAGGTCATGTGACCATACACCATATATATGTGGATATGTTTAGGTCATGTGACCATACAGCATATATATGTGGATATGTTTAGGTCATGTGACCATACACCATGTATATGTGGATATGTTAAGGTCATGTGACCATACACCATATATATGTGGATATGTTTAGGTCATGTGACCATACAGCATATATATGTGGATATGTTTAGGTCATGTGACCATACACCATATATATGTGGATATGTTTAGGTCATGTGACCATACACCATATATATGTGGATATGTTTAGGTCATGTGACCATACACCATATATATGTGGATATGTTTAGGTCATGTGACCATACACCATGTATATGTGGATATGTTTAGGTCATGTGACCATACACCATATATATGTGGATATGTTTAGGTCATGTGACCATACAGCATATATATGTGGATATGTTTAGGTCATGTGACCATACACCATATATATGTGGATATGTTTAGGTCATGTGACCATACACCATATATATGTGGATATGTTTAGGTCATGTGACCATACACCATATATATGTGGATATGTTTAGGTCATGTCACGATACACAATATATATCTCCATATTTTGCCTTAGCCTTGAATGAACACATATAATGACAGCAGTATGATGATTCTATGTGTCTACATTCAAACATTCTTCTTCATACTGCATTCATATATGCTACTTTTAAACTTTCATGCAGAGAGGGACATCACAACTAAAAGTGTATTTATGAAACAGTTATTGGCACAGTGGCACAAACATTCATGTCATTTCTAAAACAGAAAGTGCAAGATTGTCAGAGACATTTTAAAACAAGCTATGAGTGCACTTTTGTGCATGATGTCACTAAGATGACATATCAAAACACTCAATTCAAGTGCACTTTTTGTACAGAACGCCGCTACAATAGTTTAAAACAAATAAAGTGCACTTTTGTGCATGATGTCACACAAGATATTTCAATAAGTGTCAAATAAAAATGAGCTGCATAATAGGAAATCAAATAGTGTATGTCCTTCACTATGTGGTAGGTTCCTGTGGATGTTATCTCCTTCTGTTGTTGACTATTTTTTTCTACGAAAAAGTTTCCGGAAATTTACTGGAAACTTTCCACCCCTTTTCAACCCTGGCTGTAAGTAAGAAAAAGAAGAAATAGCATAAATGGAGATGAAATTGAATAGTCACACTGCTTCATTTTCTATGCCCCATTCAGTTAATGGTAGCTCAATGTTAGCTTCCAGACAGCATTTGTTGAGCTCCAACAACCAGGCTGTGGATTGACTCCCACTTTTGAAGGCTACTGGGAAAAGTGGAAAGCTGATCACGTGTCTTTCCCGGCTTCTCCAGGTTCCGTCAAGTACCTGGAATGCTCGGCTCTGACTCAGCGCGGCCTTAAGACCGTGTTTGACGAGGCCATCCGCGCCGTCCTCTGCCCCCCGCCCGCCAAGAAGAAGAGGAAGAAGTGCAGCCTCCTCTAAGGCGGCGCCACCACCTCATAACAATGTAGATGTAGCCAGCAGCTGTTTGGAATCGTGTCACACAACTCTGAGAATTCAAATTCATTCAGCCTTTTTTTTTTTTATTAAATCAATGGTGGAGCTGTTTATTTTGTTTACAGTCTGGGTTCTTTTAAGTGGACGTCTTGTTGCCAAATACATACTGCAAAAAAAACAAAAACAAGAATGCTGCTGTTTGTCCAAACATGTTCATATCAAATCAAAGTGCAGGTTTGCAGACACCAACAGTGCTATTATTATTAGTAGTAGTAGTAGTAGTAGTAGTAGTAGTAGTAACCATTCTGCGTCCCGACTGGACCTTTTTCATTTTACCATAAGGCAACCCCCCCCCAATATTGTGGTGTTTGAACTGTGTGGTGGCGGGATACAAGAGCACCTTTGATGCTCCTTGGGCATTTAGCAAAAACCTTTTTTTTGTAAAGTCGCATCACGACTGGCCAAATATCAGTGCCTGTTAGTAAGAAAGCTACTGTCGGTTGTAGTGTAGGATATATTCTCTTTTGTTATAATCATCACTGTATTGTTAACCTAACACTATGAATATGCTTTTAACCTCCATACTATCTTTGTGCCACATATACTGAAAAGTACAAACGTTTGTCATTGCTACATTTATGTTTTTCTTTGCCTCGTTACAAAAATGTATTTGAACTACTAAAAAGGGGTAAGAACACGCTCATCTTTTTGTACTCGGACATCAAGCTGTGCTTCAATTCAAGCCAACGTGGTGACTGTTGTAGTTTTATGGATTAAAAAAAGCTATTGTCACTTTTTGGAAAACGCCAATAAAGTCCAGTAAAATCACACCTGTTGTGTTTGGACTTTGTGATGACAACACAAACACACACAAACACGGTTTCATTACGGAACAACAATAATCTAATACACTGTATGACTATGACTTTGTCAACGTTAATAATAACTGCTCCAGGGTTTTTTCTTTTCTTTATACGTTTGTTGCAGCAAACCTAAACATATGAATCAGAATCAGAAATACTTGAATAATACCCCAAGAGAAATTAAGATTTTCAACACAATCCCATTCAAGAGCAGAGAGACAGAACAGGATCAAACATTACAGGGAGACAGAACAGGATCAAACATTACAGGGAGACAGAACAGGATCAAACATTACAGGGAGACAGGACAGGATCAAACATTACAGGGAGACAGAACAGGATCAAACATTACAGGGAGACAGAACAGGATCAAACATTACAGGGAGACAGAACAGGATCAAACATTACAGGGAGACAGAACAGGATCAAACATTACAGGGAGACAGAACAGGATCAAACATTACAGGGAGACAGGACAGGATCAAACATTACAGGGAGACAGAACAGGATCAAACATTACAGGGAGACAGAACAGGATCAAACATTACAGGGAGACAGGACAAGATCAAACATTACAGGGAGACAGAACAAGATCAAACATTACAGAGAGACAGAACAGGATCGCTGATGGCTCTGCCAACTTCCAACACCCATTACAGAAACAGGTAAACGCTGGCAACGAAGGTTGGGTGAAAGAGAAAAAAAAAATCAGTTTAAGCCAGGGCCAAGGAAGTAGAAACAAACCTCATAGCCATAGCACACAAACCATGTGTGTTAGAGGGAAACATCAAATGACATTAAAAGAGCAGAAGTGATGCAACCAGCCGCAAAAATAAAACAACAAAAACAAACACTGTGGTGGCCTCTGGGGTAATCCACGCTATCTGCTGGGGTGGGAGGAGCAGACACAACAAAGCAACCAAGAGAGCCGACTCTGCCCAGTGTCCAGTCCGCATGGATGAGCCAGGATACGTCTAAGGAAACCGAGGTGTCCGACACCTACTCATTCAGCCAAAACAATGTGAAATTTGTCCAGCTCTGCAGCCCTGTCTCTTCATCCACATCTCCTCCAGTCTCTCCAAACTCTGCAGCCCTGTCTCTTCATCCACATCTCCTCCAGTCTCTCCAAACTCTGCAGCCCTGTCTCTTCATCCACATCTCCTCCAGTCTCTCCAAACTCTGCAGCCCTGTCTCTTCATCCACATCTCCTCCAGTCTCTCCAAACTCTGCAGCCCTGTCTCTTCATCCACATCTCCTCCAGTCTCTCCAAACTCTACAGTCCTGTCTCTTCATCCACATCTCCTCCAGTCTCTCCAAACTCTGCAGCCCTGTCTCTTCATCCACATCTCCTCCAGTCTCTCCAAACTCTGCAGCCCTGTCTCTTCATCCACATCTCCTCCAGTCTCTCCAAACTCTGCAGCCCTGTCTCTTCATCCACATCTCCTCCAGTCTCTCCAAACTCTGCAGCCCTGTCTCTTCATCCACATCTCCTCCAGTCTCTCCAAACTCTGCAGCCCTGTCTCTTCATCCACATCTCCTCCAGTCTCTCCAAACTCTGCAGCCCTGTCTCTTCATCCACATCTCCTCCAGTCTCTCCAAACTCTACAGTCCTGTCTCTTCATCCACATCTCCTCCAGTCTCTCCAAACTCTGCAGCCCTGTCTCTTCATCCACATCTCCTCCAGTCTCTCCAAACTCTGCAGCCCTGTCTCTTCATCCACATCTCCTCCAGTCTCTCCAAACTCTGCAGCCCTGTCTCTTCATCCACATCTCCTCCAGTCTCTCCAAACTCTGCAGCCCTGTCTCTTCATCCACATCTCCTCCAGTCTCTCCAAACTCTGCAGCCCTGTCTCTTCATCCACATCTCCTCCAGTCTCTCCAAACTGCAGCCCTGTCTCTTCATCCACATCTCCTCCAGTCTCTCCAAACTGCAGCCCTGTCTCTTCATCCACATCTCCTCCAGTCTCTCCAAACTCTGCAGTCCTGTCTCTTCATCCACATCTCCTCCAGTCTCTCCAAACTGCAACCCTGTCTCTTCATCCACATCTCCTCCAGTCTCTCCAAACTGCAGCCCTGTCTCTTCATCCACATCTCCTCTAGTCTCCCCAAACTCTACAATCCTGTCTCTTCATCCACATCTCCTCCAGTCTCTCCAAACTCTACAGTCCTGTCTCTTCATCCACATCTCCTCCAGTCTCTCCAAACTGCAGCCCTGTCTCTTCATCCACATCTCCTCTAGTCTCTCCAAACTCTACAGTCCAGTCTTTTCATCCACATCTCCTCCAGTCTCTCCAAACTCTACAGTCCTGTCTCTTCATCCACATCTCCTCCAGTTTCTCCAAACTGTGCAGCCCTGTCTCTTCATCCACATCTCCTCCAGTCTCTCCAAACTCTACAGCCCTGTCTCTTCATCCACATCTCCTCCAGTCTCTCCAAACTCTACAGTCCTGTCCCTTCATCCACATTTCCTCCAGTCTCTCCAAACTCTACAGCCCTGTCTCTTCATCCACATCTCCTCCAGTCTCTCCAAACTCTGCAGCCCTGTCTCTTCATCCACATCTCCTCCAGTCTCTCCAAACTGCAGCCCTGTCTCTTCATCCACATCTCCTCCAGTCTCTCCAAACTGCAGCCCTGTCTCTTCATCCACATCTCCTCTAGTCTCCCCAAACTCTACAATCCTGTCTCTTCATCCACATCTCCTCCAGTCTCTCCAAACTCTGCAGCCCTGTCTGTTCATCCACATCTCCTCCAGTCTCTCCAAACTGCAGCCCTGTCTCTTCATCCACATCTCCTCCAGTCTCTCCAAACTGCAGCCCTGTCTCTTCATCCACATCTCCTCTAGTCTCCCCAAACTCTACAATCCTGTCTCTTCATCCACATCTCCTCCAGTCTCTCCAAACTCTACAGTCCTGTCTCTTCATCCACATCTCCTCCAGTCTCTCCAAACTCTGCAGCCCTGTCTCTTCATCCACATCTCCTCCAGTCTCTCCAAACTGCAACCCTGTCTCTTCATCCACATCTCCTCCAGTCTCTCCAAACTGCAGCCCTGTCTCTTCATCCACATCTCCTCTAGTCTCCCCAAACTCTACAATCCTGTCTCTTCATCCACATCTCCTCCAGTCTCTCCAAACTCTACAGTCCTGTCTCTTCATCCACATCTCCTCCAGTCTCTCCAAACTGCAGCCCTGTCTCTTCATCCACATCTCCTCTAGTCTCTCCAAACTCTACAGTCCTGTCTTTTCATCCACATCTCCTCCAGTCTCTCCAAACTCTACAGTCCTGTCTCTTCATCCACATCTCCTCCAGTCTCTCCAAACTCTGCAGCCCTGTCTCTTCATCCACATCTCCTCTAGTCTCCCCAAACTCTACAATCCTGTCTCTTCATCCACATCTCCTCCAGCCTCTCCAAACTCTACAGTCCTGTCTCTTCATCCACATCTCCTCCAGTCTCTCCAAACTGCAGCCCTGTCTCTTCATCCACATCTCCTCCAGTCTCTCCAAACTGCAGCCCTGTCTCTTCATCCACATCTCCTCTAGTCTCCCCAAACTCTACAATCCTGTCTCTTCATCCACATCTCCTCCAGTCTCTCCAAACTCTACAGTCCTGTCTCTTCATCCACATCTCCTCCAGTCTCTCCAAACTGCAGCCCTGTCTCTTCATCCACATCTCCGCTAGTCTCTCCAAACTCTACAGTCCTGTCTTTTCATCCACATCTCCTCCAGTCTCTCCAAACTCTACAGTCCTGTCTCTTCATCCACATCTCCTCCAGTCTCTCCAAACTCTGCAGCCCTGTCTCTTCATCCACATCTCCTCCAGTCTCTCCAAACTCTACAGCCCTGTCTCTTCATCCACATCTCCTCCAGCCTCTCCAAACTCTGCAGTCCTGTCCCTTCATCCACATTTCCTCCAGTCTCTCCAAACTCTGCAGCCCTGTCTCTTCATCCACATCTCCTCCAGTCTCTCCAAACTCTGCAGTCCTGTCTCTTCATCCACATCTCCTCCAGTCTCTCCAAACTCTACAGTCCTGTCTCTTCATCCACATCTCCTCCAGTCTCTCCAAACTCTACAGTCCTGTCTTTTCATCCACATCTCCTCCAGTCTCTCCAAACTCTACAGTCCTGTCTCTTCATCCACATCTCCTCTAGTCTCTCCAAACTCTACAGTCCTGTCTTTTCATCCACATCTCCTCCAGTCTCTCCAAACTCTACAGTCCTGTCTCTTCATCCACATCTCCTCCAGTCTCTCCAAACTCTGCAGCCCTGTCTCTTCATCCACATCTCCTCCAGTCTCTCCAAACTCTACAGCCCTGTCTCTTCATCCACATCTCCTCCAGCCTCTCCAAACTCTACAGTCCTGTCCCTTCATCCACATTTCCTCCAGTCTCTCCAAACTCTGCAGCCCTGTCTCTTCATCCACATCTCCTCCAGTCTCTCCAAACTCTGCAGTCCTGTCTCTTCATCCACATCTCCTCCAGTCTCTCCAAACTCTACAGTCCTGTCCCTTCATCCACATTTCCTCCAGTCTCTCCAAACTCTACAGCCCTGTCTCTTCATCCACATCTCCTCCAGTCTCTCCAAACTCTGCAGCCCTGTCTCTTCATCCACATCTCCTCCAGTCTCTCCAAACTCTACAGTCCTGTCCCTTCATCCACATCTCCTCCAGTCTCTCCAAACTGCAGTCCTGTCTCTTCATCCACATCTCCTCTAGTCCCTCCAAACTTTACAGTCCTGTCTCTTCATCCACATCTCCTCCAGTCTCTCCTAACTCTGCAGTCCTGTCTCTTCATCCACATCTCCTCCAGTCTCTCCAAATTCTGCAGCCCTGTCCCTTCATCCACATCTCCTCCAGTCTCTCCAAACTCTGCAGCCCTGTCTCTTCATCCACATCTCCTCCAGTCTCTCCAAATTCTGCAGCCCTGTCTCTTCATCCACATCTCCTCCAGTCTCTCCAAACTCTGCAGCCCTGTCTCTTCATCCACATCTCCTCCAGTCTCTCCAAACTCTGCAGCCCTGTCTCTTCATCCACATCTCCTCCAGTCTCTCCAAACTCTACAGTCCTGTCCCTTCATCCACATCTCCTCCAGTCTCTCCAAACTGCAGTCCCGTCTCTTCATCCACATCTCCTCTAGTCCCTCCAAACTTTACAGTCCTGTCTCTTCATCCACATCTCCTCCAGTCTCTCCTAACTCTGCAGTCCTGTCTCTTCATCCACATCTCCTCCAGTCTCTCCAAACTCTGCAGTCCTGTCCACTCATCCACATCTCCTCCAGTCTCTCCAAACTGCAGTCCCGTCTCTTCATCCACATCTCCTCTAGTCCCTCCAAACTTTACAGTCCTGTCTCTTCATCCACATCTCCTCCAGTCTCTCCAAATTCTGCAGCCCTGTCTCTTCATCCACATCTCCTCCAGTCTCTCCAAACTCTGCAGCCCTGTCTCTTCATCCACATCTCCTCCAGTCTCTCCAAACTCTACAGTCCTGTCCCTTCATCCACATCTCCTCCAGTCTCTCCAAACTGCAGTCCTGTCTCTTCATCCACATCTCCTCTAGTCCCTCCAAACTTTACAGTCCTGTCTCTTCATCCACATCTCCTCCATTCTCTCCTAACTCTGCAGTCCTGTCCCTTCATCCACATCTCCTCCAGTCTCTCCAAACTCTGCAGCCCTGTCTCTTCATCCACATCTCCTCCAGTCTCTCCAAACTCTGCAGCCCTGTCTCTTCATCCACATCTCCTCCAGTCTCTCCAAATTCTGCAGCCCTGTCTCTTCATCCACATCTCCTCCAGTCTCTCCAAACTCTGCAGCCCTGTCTCTTCATCCACATCTCCTCCAGTCTCTCCAAACTCTACAGTCCTGTCCCTTCATCCACATCTCCTCCAGTCTCTCCAAACTGCAGTCCTGTCTCTTCATCCACATCTCCTCTAGTCCCTCCAAACTTTACAGTCCTGTCTCTTCATCCACATCTCCTCCATTCTCTCCTAACTCTGCAGTCCTGTCCCTTCATCCACATCTCCTCCAGTCTCTCCAAACTCTGCAGCCCTGTCTCTTCATCCACATCTCCTCCAGTCTCTCCAAACTCTGCAGCCCTGTCTCTTCATCCACATCTCCTCCAGTCTCTCCAAATTCTGCAGCCCTGTCTCTTCATCCACATCTCCTCCAGTCTCTCCAAACTCTGCAGCCCTGTCTCTTCATCCACATCTCCTCCAGTCTCTCCAAACTCTACAGTCCTGTCCCTTCATCCACATCTCCTCCAGTCTCTCCAAACTGCAGTCCTGTCTCTTCATCCACATCTCCTCTAGTCCCTCCAAACTTTACAGTCCTGTCTCTTCATCCACATCTCCTCCATTCTCTCCTAACTCTGCAGTCCTGTCCCTTCATCCACATCTCCTCCAGTCTCTCCAAACTCTGCAGCCCTGTCTCTTCATCCACATCTCCTCCAGTCTCTCCAAACTCTGCAGCCCTGTCTCTTCATCCACATCTCCTCCAGTCTCTCCAAATTCTGCAGCCCTGTCTCTTCATCCACATCTCCTCCAGTCTCTCCAAACTCTGCAGCCCTGTCTCTTCATCCACATCTCCTCCAGTCTCTCCAAACTCTACAGTCCTGTCCCTTCATCCACATCTCCTCCAGTCTCTCCAAACTGCAGTCCTGTCTCTTCATCCACATCTCCTCTAGTCCCTCCAAACTTTACAGTCCTGTCTCTTCATCCACATCTCCTCCATTCTCTCCTAACTCTGCAGTCCTGTCCCTTCATCCACATCTCCTCCAGTCTCTCCAAACTCTGCAGCCCTGTCTCTTCATCCACATCTCCTCCAGTCTCTCCAAACTCTGCAGCCCTGTCTCTTCATCCACATCTCCTCCAGTCTCTCCAAATTCTGCAGCCCTGTCTCTTCATCCACATCTCCTCCAGTCTCTCCAAACTCTGCAGCCCTGTCTCTTCATCCACATCTCCTCCAGTCTCTCCAAACTCTACAGTCCTGTCCCTTCATCCACATCTCCTCCAGTCTCTCCAAACTGCAGTCCTGTCTCTTCATCCACATCTCCTCTAGTCCCTCCAAACTTTACAGTCCTGTCTCTTCATCCACATCTCCTCCATTCTCTCCTAACTCTGCAGTCCTGTCCCTTCATCCACATCTCCTCCAGTCTCTCCAAACTCTGCAGCCCTGTCTCTTCATCCACATCTCCTCCAGTCTCTCCAAACTCTGCAGCCCTGTCTCTTCATCCACATCTCCTCCAGTCTCTCCAAATTCTGCAGCCCTGTCTCTTCATCCACATCTCCTCCAGTCTCTCCAAACTCTGCAGCCCTGTCTCTTCATCCACATCTCCTCCAGTCTCTCCAAACTCTACAGTCCTGTCCCTTCATCCACATCTCCTCCAGTCTCTCCAAACTGCAGTCCTGTCTCTTCATCCACATCTCCTCTAGTCCCTCCAAACTTTACAGTCCTGTCTCTTCATCCACATCTCCTCCATTCTCTCCTAACTCTGCAGTCCTGTCCCTTCATCCACATCTCCTCCAGTCTCTCCAAACTCTGCAGCCCTGTCTCTTCATCCACATCTCCTCCAGTCTCTCCAAACTCTGCAGCCCTGTCTCTTCATCCACATCTCCTCCAGTCTCTCCAAATTCTGCAGCCCTGTCTCTTCATCCACATCTCCTCCAGTCTCTCCAAACTCTGCAGCCCTGTCTCTTCATCCACATCTCCTCCAGTCTCTCCAAACTCTACAGTCCTGTCCCTTCATCCACATCTCCTCCAGTCTCTCCAAACTGCAGTCCTGTCTCTTCATCCACATCTCCTCTAGTCCCTCCAAACTTTACAGTCCTGTCTCTTCATCCACATCTCCTCCATTCTCTCCTAACTCTGCAGTCCTGTCCCTTCATCCACATCTCCTCCAGTCTCTCCAAACTCTGCAGCCCTGTCTCTTCATCCACATCTCCTCCAGTCTCTCCAAACTCTGCAGCCCTGTCTCTTCATCCACATCTCCTCCAGTCTCTCCAAATTCTGCAGCCCTGTCTCTTCATCCACATCTCCTCCAGTCTCTCCAAACTCTGCAGCCCTGTCTCTTCATCCACATCTCCTCCAGTCTCTCCAAACTCTACAGTCCTGTCCCTTCATCCACATCTCCTCCAGTCTCTCCAAACTGCAGTCCTGTCTCTTCATCCACATCTCCTCTAGTCCCTCCAAACTTTACAGTCCTGTCTCTTCATCCACATCTCCTCCATTCTCTCCTAACTCTGCAGTCCTGTCCCTTCATCCACATCTCCTCCAGTCTCTCCAAACTCTGCAGCCCTGTCTCTTCATCCACATCTCCTCCAGTCTCTCCAAACTCTGCAGCCCTGTCTCTTCATCCACATCTCCTCCAGTCTCTCCAAATTCTGCAGCCCTGTCTCTTCATCCACATCTCCTCCAGTCTCTCCAAACTCTGCAGCCCTGTCTCTTCATCCACATCTCCTCCAGTCTCTCCAAACTCTACAGTCCTGTCCCTTCATCCACATCTCCTCCAGTCTCTCCAAACTGCAGTCCTGTCTCTTCATCCACATCTCCTCTAGTCCCTCCAAACTTTACAGTCCTGTCTCTTCATCCACATCTCCTCCATTCTCTCCTAACTCTGCAGTCCTGTCCCTTCATCCACATCTCCTCCAGTCTCTCCAAACTCTGCAGCCCTGTCTCTTCATCCACATCTCCTCCAGTCTCTCCAAACTCTGCAGCCCTGTCTCTTCATCCACATCTCCTCCAGTCTCTCCAAATTCTGCAGCCCTGTCTCTTCATCCACATCTCCTCCAGTCTCTCCAAACTCTGCAGCCCTGTCTCTTCATCCACATCTCCTCCAGTCTCTCCAAACTCTACAGTCCTGTCCCTTCATCCACATCTCCTCCAGTCTCTCCAAACTGCAGTCCTGTCTCTTCATCCACATCTCCTCTAGTCCCTCCAAACTTTACAGTCCTGTCTCTTCATCCACATCTCCTCCATTCTCTCCTAACTCTGCAGTCCTGTCCCTTCATCCACATCTCCTCCAGTCTCTCCAAACTCTGCAGCCCTGTCTCTTCATCCACATCTCCTCCAGTCTCTCCAAACTCTGCAGCCCTGTCTCTTCATCCACAGTCTCTCCAAATTGACTGTGGTGTGGCAGAGACCCAGCAGCTGGTCTCCATGGCCAAAAGGCTCCCGGCAGTTAGACCCAGAAGTCACCAAAGTCCCAGCCCTTGTCACACAGTCCCAAAGGGTCCCCGACCAAAAGGCAAAAGAAGGCCACATGACAAGAAGAGGGAAACATCAGGAAGACAACAGGATGACACAGAACTCCTGCCACCAGCAGCCACGACAGGATGACACAGAACTCCTGCCACCAGCAGCCACGACAGGATGACACAGAAGCACAGAACTCCTGCCACCAGCAGCCACAACAGGATGACACAGAAGCACAGAACTCCTGCCACCAGCAGCCATGACAGCGGCGCCATCTTGAGGGGGAAAATGAAGGTATGAAAGCTGACGTACTCAAACTGGAAAATCTACAACACTAGCTTATGTCACCATTAGTGCTTTAACGAGAAAACATACATCCATCCATCCATTTCTACCGCTTGTCCCTTTTGGGATTGCAGGGGTCGCTGGAGCCTAGCCCAGCTGCATCCAGGCGGAAGGCGGGTACACCCTGGACAAGTCACCACCTCATCGCAGGGCCAGCACAGATACATAGACAACATTCACACACTAGGGACCATTTAGTGTTGCCAATTAACTTATCAGATATATACATACACACATATATATATATATATATATATATATATATATATACATATATGTAGGTGTGGGAAAAATCACGAGACTACATCATCTCTACAGAACTGTTTCATGAGGGGTTCCCTCAATCATCAGGAGATTTTATATACGCATATATGTGTATATATATATATGTATATATACGTGTGTATATATATGTATGTATACATATATGTATATATACATATATATATATATACACACACACATATATGTATACATATGTATATATGTATATATATGTGTGTGTATATATATGTATATATATACATATGTATATATATACATATATACATGTTTATATACATATATATATGTATATATACATATGTATACATATATATACGCATATATACATATATATATATATATATACATATGTATACACACACATATATATACATATATACATACATACATATATATATATATATATATATAAATATATATATTTATATATATATGTATGTATATATATTTATATGCGCGCACACACAAAACTAGGGCCAATTTAGTGTTGCCAATCAACCTATCCCCAGGTGCATGTCTATGGAGGTGGGAGGGGCCTATCCCCAGGTGCATGTCTTTGGAGGTGGGAGGGGCCTATCCCCAGGTGCACGTCTTTGGAGGTGGGAGGGGCCTATCCCCAGGTGCATGTCTTTGGAGGTGGGAGGGGCCTATCCCCAAGTGCATGTCTTTGGAGGTGGGAGGGGCCTATCTCCAGGTGCATGTCTTTGGAGGTGGGAGGGGCCTATCTCCAGGTGCATGTCTTTGGAGGTGGGAGGGGCCTATCTCCAGGTGCATGTCTTTGGAGGTGGGAGGGACCTATCCCCAGGTGCATGTCTTTGGAGGTGGGAGGGGCCTATCCCCAGGTGCATGTCTTTGGAGGTGGGAGGGGCCTATCCCCAAGTGCATGTCTTTGGAGGTGGGAGGGGCCTATCTCCAGGTGCATGTCTTTGGAGGTGGGAGGGGCCTATCTCCAGGTGCATGTCTTTGGAGGTGGGAGGGGCCTATCTCCAGGTGCATGTCTTTGGAGGTGGGAGGGACCTATCCCCAGGTGCATGTCTTTGGAGGTGGGAGGGGCCTATCCCCAGGTGCATGTCTTTGGAGGTGGGAGGGACCTATCCCCAGGTGCATGTCTTTGGAGGTGGGAGGGGCCTATCCCCAGGTGCATGTCTTTGGAGGTGGGAGGGGCCTATCCCCAGGTGCATGTCTTTGGAGGTGGGAGGGGCCTATCCCCAGGTGCATGTCTTTGGAGGTGGGAGGGGCCTATCCCCAGGTGCATGTCTTTGGAGGTGGGAGGGGCCTATCCCCAGGTGCATGTCTTTGGAGGTGGGAGGGGCCTATCCCCAGGTGCATGTCTTTTGAGGTGGGAGGGGCCTATCCCCAGGTGCATGTCTTTGGAGGTGGGAGGGGCCTATCCCCAGGTGCATGTCTTTGGAGGTGGGAGGGGCCTATCCCCAGGTGCATGTCTTTGGAGGTGGCAGGAAGCCGGAGTAGAACCCACTTATTCACGGGGAGAACATGCAAACTCCACACAGAAAGATCCCGAGCCCGGGATTGAACCCAGGACTACTCAGGACCTTGGTATTGTGAGGTAGACACACTAACCCAGAACAGATACATTCATACATCCATTTTCTACTGCTTGTCCCTTTTGGGTACATATTAAATAAATGTATACATTTGTCACAAGTGAGTTAAATCTGTAAAAGCCTTCTGCACAATCTGAATTAAATGTGAGCTTTGATTGGCTTTCATTTGTCGCGTCTTGTGTAGAAAATCATTGAAAAGGGTTGCAATGGCCTCCTTGCAAGAGTTGTGACATTAATCCACCAAACATTGCCCAGGTGTCCTAACTTTCTTTCAGGCTGTGTGTGTGTGTGTGTGTGTGTTCTGGAAAGTTTGTTGCGGCCCTCTTTATGCAGTTGTGTTTATTTTGGGGAATGTCTTAGTGGGACTTTGATTTAAGTGTCAACAACAATCTGATTGGAGGGATTTTATTGAATAATGTCAAACCACAAAAGGTTCAATCATAAATTCCATTTAATGAACCCACAGGGTTTTTTAATGAGGCATTCTTGACAAATTTGTCTTAAATCTTTCAAGGTGGATGTGTGTCGATAGGAACTGAATCAGAAGTCAACGAATCGTAACAAAATCCCTGAAGTTGTTGTGATGCTGTAAAAAAAAAAAAAAATTATTTGTTTCTGATTAAATAGTAATACAAAAGCCAAAAGCAGTGAAGTTGTCACCTTATGTAAATGCTAAATAAAAAGAGAATACAACAAATCCTTTTCAACTTATATTCAATTGAATAGATATTTCATCTTCACACTGACAAACTTTGGTATTCTTTGCAAATAATCATGAAGTTAGAATGTAATGGCAGCAACACATTGCAAAGACGACATTTTTACCAGTGTGTTACATGGCCTTTCCTTTGAACAACACTCAGTGCAGGTTTGGGAAGTGAGGAGACACATTTTTGAAGTGGAATTCTTTCCCATTCTTGCTTGATGTACAGCTTAAGTTGTTCAACAGTCTCCTGCCTCATATTTTAGCCTGCACACATTTTCAATGTCTGGACTACAGGCAGGCCAGTCTAGTACCTGCACTCTCTCACTATGAAGCCACGCTGTTGTAACACCTGGCTTGGCATTGTCTTGCTGGAATAAGCAGGGGCGTCCATGATAACAACATATGTTGCTCCAAAAGCTGTATGTACCTTTCAGCTTTAATGGTGCCTTCACACATGTGTAAGTTAATCATGCCTTGGCAACTAATACACCCCCATACCATCACACATGCTGCCTAGAACACTTTCACCCTACAACAATCACTAATACACCCCCATACCATCACACATGCTGCCTAGAACACTTTCACCCTACAACAATCACTAATACACCCCCATACCATCACACATGCTGCCTAGTACACTTTCACCCTACAACAATCACTAATACACCCCCATACCATCACACATGCTGCCTAGAACACTTTCACCCTACAACAATCACTAATACACCCCCATACCATCACACATGCTGACTAGAACACTTTCACCCTACAACAATCACTAATACACCCTCATACCATCACACATGCTGACTACAACACTTTCACCCTACAACAATCACTAATACACCCCCATACCATCACACATGCTGCCTAGTACACTTTCACCCTACAACAATCACTAATACACCCCCATACCATCACACATGCTGCCTACAACACTTTCACCCTACAACAATCACTAATACACCCCCATACCATCACACATGCTGCCTAGAACACTTTCACCCTACAACAATCACTAATACACCCCCATACCATCACACATGCTGCCTAGAACACTTTCACCCTACAACAATCACTAATACACCCCCATACCATCACACATGCTGCCTAGAACACTTTCACCCTACAACAATCACTAATACACCCCCATACCATCACACATGCTGACTACAACACTTTCACCCTACAACAATCACTAATACACCCCCATACCATCACACATGCTGACTACAACACTTTCACCCTACAACAATCACTAATACACCCCCATACCATCACACATGCTGCCTAGAACACTTTCACCCTACAACAATCACTAATACACCCCCATACCATCACACATGCTGCCTAGAACACTTTCACCCTACAACAATCACTAATACACCCCCATACCATCACACATGCTGCCTAGAACACTTTCACCCTACAACAATCACTAATACACCCCCATACCATCACACATGCTGCCTAGAACACTTTCACCCTACAACAATCACTAATACACCCCCATACCATCACACATGCTGCCTAGAACACTTTCACCCTACAACAATCACTAATACACCCCCATACCATCACACATGCTGACTACAACACTTTCACCCTACAACAATCACTAATACACCCCCATACCATCACACATGCTGCCTAGAACACTTTCACCCTACAACAATCACTAATACACCCCCATACCATCACACATGCTGCCTAGAACACTTTCACCCTACAACAATCACTAATACACCCCCATACCATCACACATGCTGCCTAGAACACTTTCACCCTACAACAATCACTAATACACCCCCATACCATCACACATGCTGCCTAGAACACTTTCACCCTACAACAATCACTAATACACCCCCATACCATCACACATGCTGCCTAGAACACTTTCACCCTACAACAATCACTAATACACCCCCATACCATCACACATGCTGCCTAGAACACTTTCACCCTACAACAATCACTAATACACCCCCATACCATCACACATGCTGCCTAGAACACTTTCACCCTACAACAATCACTAATACACCCCCATACCATCACACATGCTGCCTAGAACACTTTCACCCTACAACAATCACTAATACACCCCCATACCATCACACATGCTGCCTAGAACACTTTCACCCTACAACAATCACTAATACACCCCCATACCATCACACATGCTGCCTAGAACACTTTCACCCTACAACAATCACTAATACACCCCCATACCATCACACATGCTGCCTAGAACACTTTCACCCTACAACAATCACTAATACACCCCCATACCATCAAACATGCTGCCTAGAACACTTTCACCCTACAACAATCACTAATACACCCCCATACCATCACACATGCTGCCTACAACACTTTCACCCTACAACAATCACTAATACACCCCCACACCATCACACATGCTGACTAGAACACTTTCACCCTACAACAATCACTAATACACCCCCATACCATCACACATGCTGCCTAGAACACTTTCACCCTACAACAATCACTAATACACCCCCATACCATCACACATGCTGCCTAGAACACTTTCACCCTACAACAATCACTAATACACCCCCATACCATCACACATGCTGACTAGAACACTTTCACCCTACAACAATCACTAATACACCCCCATACCATCACACATGCTGACTACAACACTTTCACCCTACAACAATCACTAATACACCCCCATACCATCACACATGCTGCCTAGAACACTTTCACCCTACAACAATCACTAATACACCCCCATACCATCACACATGCTGCCTAGAACACTTTCACCCTACAACAATCACTAATACACCCCCATACCATCACACATGCTGCCTAGAACACTTTCACCCTACAACAATCACTAATACACCCCCATACCATCACACATGCTGCCTAGAACACTTTCACCCTACAACAATCACTAATACACCCCCATACCATCACACATGCTGCCTAGAACACTTTCACCCTACAACAATCACTAATACACCCCCATACCATCAAACATGCTGCCTAGAACACTTTCACCCTACAACAATCACTAATACACCCCCATACCATCACACATGCTGCCTACAACACTTTCACCCTACAACAATCACTAATACACCCCCACACCATCACACATGCTGACTAGAACACTTTCACCCTACAACAATCACTAATACACCCCCATACCATCACACATGCTGCCTAGAACACTTTCACCCTACAACAATCACTAATACACCCCCATACCATCACACATGCTGCCTAGAACACTTTCACCCTACAACAATCACTAATACACCCCCATACCATCACACATGCTGCCTAGAACACTTTCACCCTACAACAATCACTAATACACCCCCATACCATCACACATGCTGCCTAGAACACTTTCACCCTACAACAATCACTAATACACCCCCATACCATCACACATGCTGCCTAGAACACTTTCACCCTACAACAATCACTAATACACCCCCATACCATCAAACATGCTGCCTAGAACACTTTCACCCTACAACAATCACTAATACACCCCCATACCATCACACATGCTGCCTACAACACTTTCACCCTACAACAATCACTAATACACCCCCACACCATCACACATGCTGACTAGAACACTTTCACCCTACAACAATCACTAATACACCCCCATACCATCACACATGCTGCCTAGAACACTTTCACCCTACAACAATCACTAATACACCCCCATACCATCAAACATGCTGCCTAGAACACTTTCACCCTACAACAATCACTAATACACCCCCATACCATCACACATGCTGCCTACAACACTTTCACCCTACAACAATCACTAATACACCCCCACACCATCACACATGCTGACTAGAACACTTTCACCCTACAACAATCACTAATACACCCCCATACCATCACACATGCTGCCTAGAACACTTTCACCCTACAACAATCACTAATACACCCCCATACCATCACACATGCTGCCTAGAACACTTTCACCCTACAACAATCACTAATACACCCCCATACCATCACACATGCTGCCTAGAACACTTTCACCCTACAACAATCACTAATACACCCCCATACCATCACACATGCTGCCTAGAACACTTTCACCCTACAACAATCACTAATACACCCCCATACCATCACACATGCTGACTACAACACTTTCACCCTACAACAATCACTAATACACCCCCATACCATCACACATGCTGCCTAGAACACTTTCACACGAGAAAAATCCGGATGGTTCTTTTCTTCTTTGGTTCCAGAGGACACAACATCCACAGTTTCGAAAAAACAATTTGAAATGTGGACTCGTCAGACCACAGAACACTTTTCCACTTTGCATCAGTCCATCTTAGATGAGCTCGGGCCCAGTGAAGCATTTCTGGGTGTTGTTGATAAATGGCTTTGGCTTTCCATAGTAGAGTTTTAACTTGCACCTACAGATGTAGCGACCAACTGTAGTTACTGACAGTGGTTTTCTGAAGTGTTCCTGAACCCATGTGGGGATATCCTTTACACACTGATGTGGCTTGTTGATGCAGTAGCGCCTGATGGATGGAAGGTGTGTAATATCATGGCTTAACTGCAGTGATTTTTCCACATTCTCTCAACCTTTTGATGATATTACGGAGCATAGATGGTGAAATCCCTTGCAATAGCTGCTTGAGAAATGTTGTTCTTAAACAATTTTACAAAGTGGTGACCCTCGCCCCATCCATGTTTGTGAATGAGTGAGCATTTCATGGAAGCTGCTTTTATAGCCAATCATGGCACCCACCTGTTCCCAATTAGCCTGCACACCTGTGGGATGTTCCAAATAAGTGTTTGATGAGCATTCCTCAACTTTCTCACTCTTTTTTGCCCCTTGTGCCAGCTTTTTTGAAACACGTCACAGGCATCCAAACCCAATTGAGCTAATATTTGCAAAGAATACCAAAGTTTGTCAGTGTGAAGATGAAATATCTTGTCTTTGCAGTTTATTCAATTGAATATAAGTAGAAAATAATTTGTTGTATTCTCTTTTTATTGAGCATTTACACAAGGTGACAACTTGACTGCTTTTGGGGGTTTGTACATAGAAAACATGGGTGTGTCATTTGTGTTTACCTTTCCAGCAGTTCGGCACCAACAAGATCATGGATGTGGTATTTGATGTGGAATTTGACTTGTGAGGGAGTCCTCCGCCCCTCCAGGTCGGCCTTCAACACTTCATTGTACCTGGACTTCTTCACCATGCCTAGAACGGCCTTACGACCTGGTGGGCGGGGCCAGTGAGGTAAGCAACTGGGGGGGAGGGGCCCTTGGGAGATGCTGCACTGGACACCCACCTTGTATGAAGTACTTGGTGAATTTTCCAGAGTTGGGAATGGAGAGCCACCAGCTGCCTGCATCTCTCACCGTCAACACCCCGGCCTTCACCAGCTGCCTGCATGCAGACAAACAACATGCTGCAGGTTACACTTTGCAATCTGGCCCGCCTCACATTCCCAAACCATTCTTTTTTACATCTTAAGATGTAAAGTGTAGCGGCCATTATGATGTGCACCCATCTTTTCTAATGACCCCCAAGTCTTCAACTGTAGCGGGGCTCGGCAACCATGTGATCACTCTGATGCGGCTCAGCTCGTCACGGCCAGGCCGCCCTCATCCTCGCGCTCTGCTGGTCAAACCTCGGGACACGCCAGAGAGAGAGAGGCTGGAGAAGCTCCACTTGATGGTGGACATGACCCCGCTGAACACAGCTCTTCGGGGGTGAAGGACACCCAGCCCTGCACATGTTGCTGCAGCTTTTGGCTTTCCAGCTCAAGTGGACAATGCTGGCCAGAGGTTTCCAGAAAGACACTTCCCCAGTTTGACTGAGTGCAAAATAGCTCACATTTTGAATTTAAAGTATTTACATTCTGCAGCCACTGCAATGCAAACATGCTTTGGGAAATCATTCAGTGAGTTCAGAGAGGAAAAAAACACGTTCTCCTTCCCTGTCGCTCCCCTCGGCCTCCGTCCGTCCCCGTTGAATGTGACAGCATTTCCAGGTGTGAGTCCACCTGATCTTGAGATGGAACTGGCTGACAAAGAGGTGTGGGTGTCCAGGTTAAAGGGCCTGACAGCTCACCTGCAAGATGTTTGACGGCAGAAGGCCCTTCTTGCTCCCAATCACAAATGGTGTGATATTGAAAAGCTCCTCACACCAGACAAACTTGGAACTCTACCCCCAACATGAAAAAGGATGCACTTGGAGTCCTGAAAAGTTAATCTGAGGCTGAGTTGACTTGAAACTGTTTAATGTTGCACTTTTTATATGTATTGAATTGAATTATATTTATATAGCGCTTTTCTCTAGTGACTCAAAGCACTTTACATAGTGACACCCAATATCTAAGTTCCATTTAAAGCAGTGTGGGTGGCACTGGGAGCAGGTGGGTAAAGTGTCTTGCCCAAGGACACAAGGGCAGTGACTAGGATGGCAGAAGCGGGATTTAGAAGAAAAGTTTTGTCATTTTATTTGGTCTGAGCAACAACTAGAGGCAGTTTAATGTTGATGAAGGTGGACCCCGACTTAAACAAGTTGAAAAACTTATTGGGGTGTTACCATTTAGTGGTCAATTGTAGGGAATATGTACTGTACTGTGCAATCTACTAATAAAAGTCTCAATTAATCAATCAAAAAAAGCACTTTATATGTAGAAAAGTTTTGTTAAGAAACCATTCTGAGCCTTATCTTATTTAGTTTTTATTTCACACATGTTGACCACATTAACCCTGGCAATGGACCCTGTGTGTATGTGCATGTTATGCCAATGTTTACAAATGTGGTACATAAATAACCCAAAAAATGTATATTTTGTTGTTTTCTTACTCTACCGAAAATGAACCGAAGTGTGACCTCTAAACCGAGGTATGTACCGAAGCAAAATGTTAGTGTAGGGTTAGACCCCTAATGTGAGCAGGTGTTCTCCAACATGAACTTCCTTCAAAACCAACATGGCAGACGCCCACAGGTGAGAGCTGCCAATGCTGTGTGCAGACAAAGGTGAGGTGAGGTCCTGCAGACCACGTTCAGGGCCAGAAAGCACATTCACCAACTTTCAGCAATATTTCAATATGTTATTCACATCTTTTGAGTGAAATAGACATGGTGTCCTTCAGGCTGGCAGAGAGAGAGGACGCCACTTTTGCTTCTCGGCCAGTGGATCATTCAACTTGGGAGTTTGGCTTTTTCATGACTACAAGGAGGACTTAAATACACATGAAGTCTTTTACTTCACCTTCATCCCCACGTCTTTTTCCCAGGTAAAAACCTTTTGTTGCATGCAGAAATTTCATTTCCTTTTGTCTGCAGTTGATTTCATAAATGTAAGCCGTAATAGTTTGTTTATACTTAAGACAAAGCAAAACAAACTTTATATGCGGTGTCATTTCATCTGAAATTACAAAAGACTTTTGTGGCTCCCATGGTTTTCTTTCATTTGGGAAACCGCTCAAAATGGCTCTTTGAGTGGTAAATGTTGCCGACCGACCCCTGAACTACCCTGAGTCTTTACATGCTTGGAATCTGCATCATCTAATTACTTACTATGCTCGTCTAATTACTTACTATGCTCGTCTAATTACTTACTATGCTCGTCTAATTACTTACTATGCTCGTCTAATTACTTACTATGCTCATCTAATTACTTACTATGCTCATCTAATTAGTTACTATGATCATCTAATTACTTACTATGCTCATCTAATTACTTACTATGCTCATCTAATTACTTACTATGATCATCTAATTACTTACTATGCTCATGTAATTAGTTAATATGGTAATCTAATGAGTTACTATGGTCGTCTAATTACTTACTATGCTCGTCTAATTACTTACTATGGTCATCTAATTACTTACTATGCTCATGTAATTAGTTAATATGGTAATCTAATGAGTTACTATGGTCGTCTAATTAGTCACTATGGTCATGTAATTAGTTACTATGCTCATCTAATTAGTTACTATGGTCATCTAATTACTTACTATGGTCATCTAATTACTTACTATGCTCATCTAATTAGTTACTATGGTCATCTAATTACTTACTATGGTCATCTAATGAGTTACTATGCTCATCTAATTAGTTACTATGGTCATCTAATTAGTTACTATGCTCATCTAATTACTTACTATGGTCATCTAATTACTTACTATGCTCATCTTATTACTTACTATGGTCATCTAATTACTTACTATGCTCGTCTAATTACTTACTATGCTCATCTAATTAGTTACTATGGTCATCTAATTACTTACTATGCTCATCTAATTAGTTACTATGGTCATCTAATTACTTACTATGCTCATCTAATTACTTACTATGCTCATCTAATTACTTACTATGGTCATCTAATTACTTACTATGCTCGTCTAATTACTTACTATGGTCATCTAATTACTTACTATGCTCATCTAATTACTTACTATGGTCATCTAATTACTTACTATGCTCATCTAATTACTTACTATGGTCATCTAATTACTTACTATGGTCATCTAATTACTTACTATGCTCATCTAATTAGTTACTATGGTCATCTAATTACTTACTATGCTCATCTAATTAGTTACTATGGTCATCTAATTACTTACTATGCTCATGTAATTAGTTAATATGGTAATCTAATGAGTTACTATGGTCGTCTAATTAGTCACTATGGTCATGTAATTAGTTACTATGCTCATCTAATTACTTACTATGCTCATCTAATTAGTTACTATGGTCATCTAATTACTTACTATGCTCATCTAATTAGTTACTATGGTCATCTAATTACTTACTATGGTCATCTAATTACTTACTATGCTCATCTAATTAGTTACTATGGTCATCTAATTACTTACTATGGTCATCTAATTACTTACTATGCTCATCTAATTAGTTACTATGGTCATCTAATTACTTACTATGCTCATCTAATTACTTACTATGCTCATCTAATTAGTTACTATGGTCATCTAATTACTTACTATGCTCATGTAATTAGTTAATATGGTAATCT
The DNA here is from genome assembly GCF_033978795.1 of Nerophis ophidion. NCBI lineage: Eukaryota > Metazoa > Chordata > Actinopteri > Syngnathiformes > Syngnathidae > Nerophis > Nerophis ophidion. The sequence goes on along the minus strand of NC_084633.1, from coordinate 42,735,270 downwards.
AATGAGTTACTATGGTCGTCTAATTAGTCACTATGGTCATGTAATTAGTTACTATGCTCATCTAATTACTTACTATGCTCATCTAATTACTATGCTCATGGAATTACTTAATATGGTCATCTAATTAGTTACTATGGTCATGTAATGAGTTACTATGCTCATGTAAGAGTTACTATGGTCATCTAATGAGTTACTATGGTCATGTAATGAGTTACTATGCTCATCTAATTAGTTACTATGGTCATCTAATTACTTACTATGCTCATCTAATTAGTTACTATGGTCATCTAATTACTTACTATGCTCATGTAATTAGTTAATATGGTAATCTAATGAGTTACTATGGTCGTCTAATTAGTCACTATGGTCATGTAATTAGTTACTATGCTCATCTAATTACTTACTATGCTCATCTAATTACTATGCTCATGGAATTACTTAATATGGTCATCTAATTAGTTACTATGGTCATGTAATGAGTTACTATGGTCATCTAATGAGTTACTATGGTCATCTAATTACTTACTATGGTCGTCTAATTACTTACTATGCTCATCTAATTACTTACTATGGTCATGTAATGAGTTACTATGGTCATCTAATTAGTTACTATGCTCATCTAATTACTTACTATGCTCATCTAATTAGTTACTATGGTCATGTAATGAGTTACTATGGTCATCTAATTAGTTACTATGCTCATCTAATTACTTACTATGCTCGTCTAATTACTTACTATGCTCATCTAATTAGTTACTATGCTCATCTAATGAGTTACTATGCTCATCTAATTACTTACTATGCTCATCTAATTAGTTGCTATGCTTATCTAATTAGTTACTTTGGTCATCTAATTAATTATTGTGGTCATTTAATTAGTTACTATGGTCATCTAATTAGTTACTCTGGTCATTTAATTACTTACTATGCTCATCTAATGAGTCACTATGGTCATCTAAGTCAGACGAGGTACCAAACAGTGTGGGTGGGGAGTGTTTCCACAGAGTGTGAAATGTGGGTGTCAGGGACAGACGTGGAATGAGATTTTTACAACCAAGTTGTACATCTTAGTGATATATCACATATATCAGATTGTAGCTGGGTTTATTTTACCCTTCATGTTCATATTTTACATGTTTGTTGCGTTTGGCTTGATTGTAAAATATGTGTATGGAGAGGGGGTGTGACCTTCATATGTTTGTCAATATTCACTGTTTTATCCTTCATAGTTAATATTGTCAATCCCACATTCTTTATTTTCATGTACATTCTGGCTGTCTCATTCAGTCAAAAAATGTACAATTCCATTCTGCTTTTAAGGCGGTCTGTCATTACGTTTTTAGCATTCAATCAGACATGAGAGTGAGGTTTTGTATTAGTGTTCCTAAAAATAGACATTAGGGGCCCCCAGACACATTTTTGTCACTAAATCAGCCACATTTGCTGCCTGGACAGACTGCGGGAGGAATGGAAAGAAGAAGTAACAGTTGTTGTTCCTTTAGAGTTGCCACAACATGCAATGTCTGCTGAATGGAGAGAGGGTTTGTCAGATGAGCAAAATGAGAAGGATAACACCTGCAACCTTTAATCAAGGTGCAAAATGGAGGAGGTCTTAAGATCATTTTTAACACCGTTTGATGTTCCCATACTGCTCAGGATTCATACATGCAAACCCAAAAATTTTTTTCCCTAAACAAATGAGAGCTTTTCTTCCGTTCGCTTACACCCGCCAGTGGGAAAGAGGTTTCTCCAAAGTCGGGGTGTACCGTGTAACAAGTCGGTTTAACAACAACTTGAGTCAGAAACCAATACCATTCAGGGACCTTATCCTCTTTTCATAACCATTCAGGAAGTTAAAGTCCATTCAGTACATTTTGAGAAAAATAAATATCTATAAATAAATACTGTGCTTTCCTACGAACCCTGTTTCCATATGAGTTGGGAAATGGTGTTAGATGTAAATATAAACAGAATACAATGATTTGCAAATCCTTTTCCACCCATATTCAGTTGAATATGCTACAAAGACAACATATTTCATGTTCAAACTCATACACATTTTTTGGGGGGGCAAATATTTGTTAACTTTAGAATTTGATGCCAGCAACATGTGACAAAGAAGTTGGGAAAGGTGGCAATAAATACTGATAAAGTTGAGGAATGCTCATGAAACACTTATTTGGAACATCCCACAGGTGTGCAGGCTAATTGGGAACAGGTGGGTGCCATGATTGGCTATAAAAACATCTTCCCAAAAAATGCTCAGTCTTTCACAAGAAAGGACTGAGCATGTTGTCCACAACTGCGTGAGCAAATTGTCAAACAGTTTAAGAACAACCTTTCTCAAAGTGACATTGCAAGAAATTTAGGGATTTCAACATCTACGCTCCATAATATCATCAAAAGGTTCAGAGAATCTGGAGAAATCACTCCACGTAAGCGGCATGGCCGGAAACCAACATTGAATGACCGTGACCTTCCATCCCTCAGACGGCACTGTATCAAAAACCTACATCAATCTCTAAAGGATATCACCACATGGGCTCAGGAACACTTCAGAAAACCACTGTCACTAAATACAGTTGGTCGCTACATCTGGAAGTGCAAGTTAAAGCTCTACTATGCAAAGCGAAAGTCATTTATCAACAACATCCAGAAACGCCGCCGGCTTCTCTGGGCCCGAGATCATCTAAGATGGACTGATGCAAAGTGGAAAAGTGTTCTGTGGTCTGATGAGTCCACATTTCAAATTGTTTTTGGAAATATTTGACATTGTGTCATCTGGACCAAAGGGGAAGCGAACCATCCAGACTGTTATCGATGCAAAGTGTAAAAGCCAGCATGTGTGATGGTATGGGGGTGCATTAGTGAACAAGACATGACTAACTTACACATGTGTGATGGTATGGGGGTGCATTAGTGCCCAAGGCATGGGTAACTTACACATGTGTGATGGTATGGGGGTGCATTAGTGCCCAAGGCATGGGTAACTTACACATCTGTGAAGGCACCGTTAATGCTGAAAGGTACATACAGCTTTTGGAACAACATATGCTGCCATCTAAGCTACACCTCCCTGACACCCAAGTACATGTCAAACTACTTCCTTAACGTAAATGAGCGCCATAACCACAACACCAGGGGGAGCTCCACAAATTAGGTTAAACCCAGATTCCCATCTAACAAAGGTCTTAACTCATTCTCTTTCTATGCCACATCAATGTGGAATGCACTCCCAACAGGTGTAAAAGTAAGTGCATCGCTATCCTCCTTCAAAAGCGCTCTAAAACAACACCTCCAGGCAACTTCAACACTTTACTAACACCCTCCTCCATTCACATCCCATCTCCCTGGATTATAAATAACCTAATGTAAATAATCAAATGTACTTCTAATGTATATACTTGTTCTTATGCTATGTGAACTGACTATGTTCTCTGCTGGCTGTACATATCCTACTAAATAAGACCTACACTGTTTCAATGTCCACATTTCTCTGTTGATGCAATTGTTGATGACTGAAGTACTGATATCAACCAAAACTCCTCATCCCACCCCCTGGATTGTAAATAATGTCAATAATTCAATGTATATACTATGATGATTAACTTGTGTGATGACTGTATTATGTTGATAGTATATATTTGTACCATGAATTGATTCAACTTAAACAAGTTGAAAAACTAATTGGGGTGTTACCATTTTGTGGTCAATTGTACGGAATATGTACTGTACTGTGCAATCTACTAATAAAAGTCTCAATCAATCAATCAATCTTTTTCATGGACGCCTCTGCTTATTTCAGCAAGACATTGCCAAGCCACATTCAGCACGTGTTACAACAGCGTGGCTTCGTAAAAAAAGAGTGCAGGTACTTTCCTGGCCCGCCTGCAGTCCAGACCTGTCTCCCATGGAAAATGTGTGGCGCATTATGAAGTGTAAAATAGGACAGCAGAGACCCCGGACTGTTGAAGGACTGAAGCTCTACATAAAACAAGAATGGGAAATAATTCCACTTTCAAAGCTTCAACAATTAGTTTCCTCAGTTCCCAAACGTTTACTTAGTGTTGTTAAAAGAAAAGGTGATGTAACACAGTGGTGAACATGCCCTTTCCCAACTACTTTGGCACGTGTTGCAGCCATGAAATTCTAAGTTAATTATTATTTGCAAAAAAAAAAACAATGTTTATGAGTTTGAACATGAAATATGTTGTCTTTGTAGCATATTCAACTGAATATGGGTTGAAAAGGATTTGCAAATCATTGTATTCTGTTTATATTTACATCTCACACAATTTCCCAACTCTTATGGAAACGGGGTTTGTATATTCCTGGTATTTCTTGGAAAATTCTTTATGGAAACAAACAAGCGAGTAAACAACAATTAATGGTCAATATTTGAAAAAAGTACGACCAACATTTTAGAAATGTTTGTCTGCTCACATTTTCCATATTCAGACATTTTCAACAAAAATAGAGCACATGTTAACAGTAGATCTACCTGCTCTTTTTCAACAAATCAATAACACAAGATTAATATCAAAAATAAAGTGTAACAAACATCTCTTCATCTTTAATTAGCAGTAGATTAACCTGAGAAATTAAGTGCGACCAAATCTTTTCGGATTAAATGAGCAGCGGTTTGACCTGCCACTACTCTCAATCAATCAATGTTTACTTATATAGCCTTAAATCACCAGTGTCTCAAAGGGCTGCACAAGCCACAACCACATCCTCAGCTAGGATCCCACATCAGGGCAAGGCAAAACTCAACCCAATGGGGGGACAAAGAGAAACCTTGGAGGGGACCGCAGATGTGGATCTAGCATAATAGTGAGAGTCTAGTCCATAGTGGATCTAACATAATAGTGAGAGTCCAGTCCATAGTGGATCTAACATAATAGTGAGAGTCCAGTCCATAGTTGATCTAACATAATAGTGTGAGAGTCCAGTCCATAGTGGATCTAACATAATAGTGAGAGTCCAGTCCATAGTGGATCTAACATAATAGTTTGAGAGTCCAGTCCATAGTGGATCTAACATAATAGTGAGAGTCCAGTCCATAGTGGATCTAACATAATAGTGAGAGTCTAGTCCATAGTGGATCTAACATAATAGTGTGAGAGTCCAGTCCATAGTGGATCTAACATAATAGTGTGAGAGTCCAGTCCATAGTGGATCTAACATAATAGTGAGAGTCCAGTCCATAGTGGATCTAACATAATAGTGTGAGAGTCCAGTCCATAGTGGATCTAACATAATAGTGAGAGTCCAGTCCATAGTGGATCTAACATAATAGTGTGAGAGTCCAGTCCATAGTGGATCTAACATAATAGTGAGAGTTCAGTCCATAGTGGATCTAACATAATAGTGAGAGTCCAGTCCATAGTGGATCTCACATAATAGTGTGAGAGTCCAGTCCATAGTGGATCTAACATAATAGTGAGAGTCCAGTCCATAGTGGATCTAACATAATAGTGAGAGTCCAGTCCATAGTGGATCTAACATAATAGTGAGAGTCCAGTCCATAGTGGATCTAACATAATAGTGTGAGAGTCCAGTCCATAGTGGATTTAACATAATAGTGAGAGTCCAGTCCATAGTGGATCTAACATAATAGTGAGAGTCCAGTCCATAGTGGATCTAACATAATAGTGTGAGAGTCCAGTCCATAGTGGATCTAACATAATAGTGAGAGTCCAGTCCATAGTGGATCTAACATAATAGTGAGAGTCCAGTCCATAGTGGATCTAACATAATAGTGTGAGAGTCCAGTCCATAGTGGATCTAACATAATAGTGAGAGTCCAGTCCATAGTGGATCTAACATAATAGTGAGAGTCCAGTCCATAGTGGATCTAACATAATAGTGAGAGTCCACTCCATAGTGGATCTAACATTATAGTGAGAGTCCAGTCCATAGTGGATCTAACATAATAGTGTGAGAGTCCAGTCCATAGTGGATCTAACATAATAATGTGAGAGTCCAGTCCATAGTGGATCTAACATAATAGTGTGAGAGTCCAGTCCATAGTGGATCTAACATAATAGTGTGAGAGTCCAGTCCATAGTGGATCTAACATAATAGTGTGAGAGTCCAGTCCATAGTGGATCTAACATAATAGTGAGAGTCCAGTCCATAGTGGGGCCAGCAGGAGACCATCCCGAGCGGAGACAGCTCAGCAGCGCAGAGACTTCCCCAACCGATGCACACGACGAGGGGCAGGTCAGAAGAGAAACGGCAGATCAACTGGTCTAAAAAGGGTTCTATTTAAAGACTAGAGTATACAAATGAGTTTTAAGATGGGACTTAAATGCTTCTACTGAGGTAGCATCTCTAACTAGCTTTGTTGGATTTCTTTGCTTAATCAGTTCCATCATTTAATTCCACATACTGATATGCTGAAAGTTTTAAGTGTTGTACGAGCATACAAATGTTTTAAATTAGATTTTCCTCTAAGATTATATTTCTCCTCTTTTGTTGAGAAGAATTGTTGTACATTCTTGGCTAGCAGGTTATAGCTTGCTTTGTGCATCATTTGACATGTTTGCAACTGCACCAAATGGTTGAATTTCAATATTTGTGATTCAACAAATAAAGTGTTTGTATGTTGTCTATGTCCAACATGATGTATTATTCTAATTTTGTAACACAGTTATTGAATGAAGCGCACATTTGTAATTACTTCCCCATATTTCTGCACAATAATCAGATATGTAACAGTAGTGAGCAGTAGACAATATATAAGTCATTTTGGTTGTAGAACATATGTTTCATTATTCATTATTGAGGTGTTTCTTGCTACTTTATGTTGTATATTTTTTACATGAGATTTCCAGTTCAATTTATCATCAATCGTTATACCTAGAAATTCGGTTTCATTTACTTTCTATTTCTATTCCGGCTATTTGTATTTGTGTTTGACCTTCTCTTCTACTGTTAAAAATAGCATTATTTTCGTCTTCCTGAGATTCAAAGACAGTCTGTTTTTGTCAAACCATCTTTTTAACATGTTCATTTCTTCTGTTATTATTTGTATTGTCTTCTGTGTGTTCTCTCCTGAACAAAACACTGTTGTAGCATCTGCAAATAATACTAACTTTAAGTCCTTTGTAACTTTACAAATGTCATTTATACAGAGATTGAACAATTGTGGTTTTTGGAGAAAATGTCTGCATGTTATGGTGGTGTCATGTTACATACGTGATTTCCGTGTCCGTAAAGAGGAAGTCTCTGAGCATCTTGTCCTTGTTGAAGCTGAGATCTGTGCCGGATGTCAGCGCCTTCTCCAAGAACTTGTCCACGGTGGCTCTGGTCGCTTTGCCCTCTTCTCCTGCCAGCACTTTGGTTTTGTAGTCGGAAGCAAACACCAGCCCAAAGGCCTCGGTGTCGAAGCCCAGCTGGAACATGAGCAGCTCGCCGTCCTCACGCAGTTTATTCTGCCGGCATTTTGTTGTGTGCATCACATTCAGTTGTCTTAGACTTGGACAAACTTTGATGATCCACAAAGGAAAATTGTTCCACACAGTAGCTCAGTTACAAAGGATGCTATAAAGTAGACTAAGGCCATGTCTACACTAAGCAGGATAACCCCTTAAAGAAATCATTATTTAGTCTAAGCCCCGTTTCAGCCACACTAAACCAGCTTTTAAGGTTCCCTTCCTCGGACACATTTTTACACAGCTAAGTGCGCCCTGTAATTCTTGAATCTCCGGCTCTTAGCTTTGTATGGACTCATTGATCCTTTACAAAGTGAGTTCGGAGGGGAAGTGACGTGGGAAATATGGAGGCGAGTCATCCAGACATGCCCGTGTTTCTCCTTCTTCTACATGTACAGACGCTTGTGGAAATCACACTTGAATACCTTAAGAGAAAGCCATTGCAGCTATTTGAGATACAACACTTCTCAGACGCCAAGTCAACATTCCAATGTCCGGCCGGGTCAGCTGTGATGTTACTTAGCGAACAACTTTGTCCATTTGTCGAAGGAGGGACAACGAGAATGCAAGCTCCCGTGGATGTGATTAAAAAAAATGTAGCGTGTGCTTTGTATTACCTGGCCGTCCAGGAAAACTGTGAATGCTTTTGGAATGGCAAAGCAGACTGTATCAGTTATTGTCCTCCATGTCAAATGTTCTTTACCACATTGTTCGTGTGTCTAATAAAGATGTGAATGATGTATGATGTCTCAGGTGTGATTGACGACAATAGTCACACTGGACTCTAGTTCATTGAAATATCACAACACTGGATGTTGTTCAGATAAGTTACATTTAAGAAGTTGCACACAAAGCAACACTGGAGGTGACTATGACCTGAGCATCTTCCGCGCATGCGTACTAGGTGGCCTTGAAGGGGTCTTAGACGACCATTGTGTGTGGACACAAAAACGGTTAGGTTGGATTTACCCTGAATAACCTTACCTGGCTTAATGTAAATGGGGCCTAAAACTGTACTGTATTTTTAGTCGACTTTTTCCATCCTTACACTGACTTCATCACTCACCACTTCCTTGTCCACCAGAGTCTTGTCCTGGAGAATGCTGTAGAGTTGGTGTTTCAGGACCATTTGAGGCAAGGCGTCATTGAAGAGCTTTCTGGGGAACAACGTCATGAGGTACTCCAAGCTACTTCTGACGTTAACGGGACCTGTCGAACACGAGGGATTAGTCTTCAACGGCAGCTTCCAACCAGGCGAGACCCCACCTTGGTCACCACTTTTGGCGCCGAAAGTCTCGGTGCCATTTCGTCTTTTCTTCAACTTGAACGTGTCGGAAATAAGAGCCCGTTTCCTGCTCATACCTGCAAATGATTCAAAGGTGACTACATCATTGCTAAATCAACATGTTGTTAATCAGCATTGTTAATGAATAAAGCAAAACATGTTCCGGACCAAAAATCATGTCATATTCTCTACTGCTCGATGGTGTTACATATATCTGAAGTATTGTGTAGAAATATGGGGAAACTACTACAAAAGTACACTTCATTCATTAACGGTGTTACAAGAAAGATCAGTTAGAATAATACATCCTGTCGGATATACACAACATACAAACACTTTATTTAATGAATCAAAAAGAGTGAAATTCCACCACATAGTCAATTTGCAAACAGCTAAAATGATACACAAAGCAAACTATAACCTATAACCAATTCTTCTCAACAAAAGAAGATAATTACAACCTTAGAGAAAAATGTCATTTAAAACATTTGTACGCAAAAAAACAATTAAGACCTTCAGTATATCAGGATGTGGAATTAAATGATGGAATGGCTTAAGCAAAGCAATCAAACAATGTACTAATATGACCCACTTCAAGAAACTCTTCAAACTTAAAGTGTTTACTAAGTAAAAAGAAGAATAAACATTCTGAAATGTATTTCCTCCATCCAGTCATTTTCTAGATAATCTCACTGATCTAACCATATGAAATATGACTTACTTAACCAATTATTATTTATTTATTTTTATTGTGTATATTGTGAGTACATTGATAAGAGGAAGTGAACTAAAGTTTTAGCCACTGCTATGTAAAGGAAAAGGAGTAGGATGGAAAAGGGGTAATATTAAATAAGCTCTGCTTCCTCCTACTCCTTTTCCAACATGTTGATTGATTGATTGATTGATACTTTTATTAGTAGATTGCACAGTACAGTACATATTCCCTACAATTGACCACTAAATGGTAACACCCCAATAAGTTTTTCAACTTGTTTAAGTCGGGGTCCAAGTTAATCAATTCATGGTAAAATGAATAGAGAAACTGGAAATTGTGATGTATCATGTATGTGTGATGTATTATGTTGCATGTGTGATGTATCATGTTGTATGTGTGATGTATCATGTTGTATGTGTGATGTATCATGTTGTATGTGTGATGTATCATGTTGTATGCATGCATGTGTGATGTGACATGTTGTATGCATGCATGTGTGATGTATCATGTTGTATGTGTGATGTATTATGTTGTATGCACGCATGTGTGATGTGACGTGTTGTATGCATGCATGTGTGATGTATCATGTTGTATGCATGCATGTGTGATGTATCATGTTGTATGCATGCATGTGTGATGTATCATGTTGTATGCATGCATGTGTGATGTATCATGTTGTATGCATGCATGTGTGATGTATCATGTTGTATGCACGCATGTGTGATGTATCATGTTGTATGCATGCATGTGTGATGTATCATGTTGTATGCATGCATGTGTGATGTATCATGTTGTATGCATGCATGTGTGATGTATCATGTTGTATGCATGCATGTGTGATGTATCATGTTGTATGCATGCATGTGTGATGTATCATGTTGTATGCATGCATGTGTGATGTATCATGTTGTATGCATGCATGTGTGATGTATCATGTTGTATGCATGCATGTGTGATGTATCATGTTGTATGTGTGATGTATTATGTTGTATGCACGCATGTGTGATGTGACGTGTTGTATGCATGCATGTGTGATGTATCATGTTGTATGCATGCATGTGTGATGTATCATGTTGTATGCATGCATGTGTGATGTATCATGTTGTATGCATGCATGTGTGATGTATCATGTTGTATGCATGCATGTGTGATGTATCATGTTGTATGCACGCATGTGTGATGTATCATGTTGTATGCATGCATGTGTGATGTATCATGTTGTATGCATGCATGTGTGATGTATCATGTTGTATGCATGCATGTGTGATGTATCATGTTGTATGCATGCATGTGTGATGTATCATGTTGTATGCATGCATGTGTGATGTATCATGTTGTATGCATGCATGTGTGATGTATCATGTTGTATGCATGCATGTGTGATGTATCATGTTGTATGCATGCATGTGTGATGTATCATGTTGTATGCATGCATGTGTGATGTATCATGTTGTATGCATGCATGTGTGATGTATCATGTTGTATGCACGCATGTGTGATGTATCATGTTGTATGCATGCATGTGTGATGTATCATGTTGTATGCACGCATGTGTGATGTATCATGTTGTATGCATGCATGTGTGATGTATCATGTTGTATGCATGCATGTGTGATGTATCATGTTGTATGCATGCATGTGTGATGTATCATGTTGTATGTGTGATGTATCATGTTGTATGCATGCATGTGTGATGTATCATGTTGTATGTGTGATGTATCATGTTGTATGCATGCATGTGTGATGTATCATGTTGTATCCATGCATGTGTGATGTATCATGTTGTATGCATGCATGTGTGATGTGTCATGTTGTATGCGCGCATGTGTGATGTGACATGTTGTATGCATGCATGTGTGATGTATCATGTATGCATGCATGTGTGATATATCATGTTGTATGCATGCTTGTGTGATGTATCATGATGTATGCATGGATGTGTGATGTATCATGTTGTATGCACGCATGTGTGATGTATCATGTTGTATGCACGCATGTGTGATGTATCATGTTGTATGCACGCATGTGTGATGTATCATATTGTATGCATGCATGTGTGATGTATCATGTTGTATGCATGCATGTGTGATGTATCATGTTGTATGCATGCATGTGTGATGTATCATGTTGTATGCATGCATTTGTGATGTATCATGTTGTATGCACGCATGTGTGATGTATCATGTTGTATGCATGCATGTGTGATGTATCATGTTGTATGCACGCATGTGTGATGTATCATGTTGTATACATGCATGTGTGATGTATCATGTTGTATGCATGCATGTGTGATGTATCATGTTGTATGCATGCATGTGTGATGTATCATGTTGTATGTACGCACGTGTGATGTATCATGTTGTATGCATGCATGTGTGATGTATCATGTTGTATGCATGCATGTGTGATGTATCATGTTGTATGCATGCATGTGTGATGTATCATGTTGTATGCATGCAAGTGTAATGTATCATGTTGTATGCATGCATGTGTGATGTATCATGTTGTATGCATGCACGTGTGATGTATCATGTTGTATGCATGCATGTGTGATGTATCATGTTGTATGCATGTGTGATGTATCATGTTGTATGCATGCATGTATGATGTATCATGTTGTATGCATGCAAGTGTAATGTATCAGGTTGTATGCACACATGTGATGTATCATGTTGTATGCATGCACGTGTGATGTATCATGTTGTATGCATGCATGTGTGATGTATCATGTTGTATGCATGCACGTGTGATGTATCATGTTGTATGCATGCATGTGTTATGTATCATGTTGTATGCATGCAAGTGTAATGTATCAGGTTGTATGCACACATGTGATGTATCATGTTGTATGCACACATGTGATGTATCATGTTGTATGCATGCACGTGTGATGTATCATGTTGTATGCATGCACATGTGATGCATCATGTTGTATGCACACATGTGATGTATCATGTTGTATGCATGCATGTGTGATGTATCATGTTGTATGCATGCATGTGTGATGTATCATGTTGTATGCATGCATGTGTGATGTTTCATGTTGTATGCATGCATGTGTGATGTATCATGTTGTATGCATGCATGTGTGATGTATCATGTTGTATGCATGCATGTGTGATGTATCATGTTGTATGCATGCATGTGTGATGTATCATGTTGTATGCATGCAAGTGTAATGTATCAGGTTGTATGCACACATGTGATGCATCATGTTGTATGCACACATGTGATGTATCATGTTGTATGCATGCATGTGTGATGTATCATGTTGTATGCATGCATGTGTGATGTATCATGTTGTATGCATGCATGTGTGATGTATCATGTTGTATGCATGCACGTGTGATGTATCATGTTGTATGCATGCATGTGTGATGTATCATGTTGTATGCATGCATGTGTGATGTATCATGTTGCATGCATGCATGTGTGATGTATCATGTTGTATGCACGCATGTGTGATGTATCATGTTGTATGCATGCATGTGTGATGTATCATGTTGTATGCACGCATGTGTGATGTATCATGTTGTATGCATGCATGTGTGATGTATCATGTTGTATGCATGCATGTGTGATGTATCATGTTGTATGCATGCATGTGTGATGTATCATGTTGTATGCGTGCATGTGTGATGTATCATGTTGTATGCATGCATGTGTGATGTATCATGTTGTATGCATGCATGTGTGATGTATCATGTTGTATGCATGCATGTGTGATGTATCATGTTGTATGCATGAATTGACTAACGTGGTCAGGATGCCACCTGAACGCCTCCCTCAGGAGGTGTTTAGGGCACGTCCAACCGGTAGGAGGCCACGGGGAAGACCCAGGACACGTTGGGAAGACTATGTCTCCCGGCTGACCTGGGAACGCCTCGGGATCCGCCAGGAGGAGCTGGACCAAGTGGCTGGGGAGAGGGAAGTCTGGGCTTCCCTGCTTAGGCTACTGCCCCCGCGACCCGGAAGCGGAAGAGGATGGACGGATGATTAACGTGGACCGCGACTTAAACAAGTTGTAAAACTTATTGGGGTGTTACCATTTCTTGGCCAATTGTAAGGAATATGTACTGTACTCTGCAATCTACTAATAAAAGTTTCAGTCAATCAATGTTGTATGCATGCATGTTCGGAATAAAGTTAAAGTACCAATGATTGTCACACACACAATAAACTCAATCATTGTTTTTTTCAAACACAGCGGTCACAGCCCATGCGTACGTTTGTTTAGAAAGTGAGATGCTATGACCAAGCCTTACCTTTAAAGTAGTTTGAGAGAAAAAAAAGAGGTTGTTCATGTTTTCACTCGCATTAGCTTCCAAACGCGTTAGCTTCAATGTTATTGTGCGAGGTGAGTCTTCTTCGCTCCCAAAACCAAGCGTCAGTGGGAAATGCTGCCCCCTCTGGTTCAAATCGTCATTGCAGGCTCTTGTTTCTTCTACTGAGGAGTCAAGAATAACATTCTACACGTTGTGTGACGTCAGGGCCACAAATGACTTCTCTGCTGGCCTAACACAATCAGAAATAGCGATCCTAATTCAAGATAAAAGTTGTTTTATTTTTATTTTCCCTAAATATCTAAAAGTACCCATATTCTCTTCATGTCATGGTATGTTCCTTCCTTATAGTTTTGATCCAATCAGAATTCAGCTATCCTATGTTGCCATGCTCTACCAAATCTGCCTCCAGCCTTCAGATTGAACTCTAAATCTAAGCAAACAGTGACATACATGATGGACAGTTGCAATAGCCAATCAGATCACGCGTTGGTGTCAGTAAAGCCTTCTAGATGGCTTTACCTAGATATATTGTGATGTTATGAGCTAGGAGGGTTCCACCTGATCCTAAGGCAGATATATATTGTGATGTTATGAGCTAGGAGGGTTCCACCTGGTCCTAAGGCAGATATATATTGTGATGTTATGAGCTAGGAGGGTTCCACCTGGTCCTAAGGCAGATATATATTGTGATGTTATGAGCTAGGAGGGTTCCACCTGGTCCTAAAGCAGATATATATTGTGATGTTCTGAGCTAGGAGGGTTCCACCTGGTCCTAAAGCAGATATATATTGTGATGTTATGAGCTAGGAGGGTTCCACCTGGTCCTAAAGCAGATATATATTGTGATGTTATGAGCTAGGAGGGTTCCACCTGGTCCTAAGGCAGATATATATTGTGATGTTATGAGCTAGGAGGGTTCCACCTGGTCCTAAGGCAGATATATATTGTGATGTTCTGAGCTAGGAGGGTTCCACCTGGTCCTAAGGCAGATATATATTGTGATGTTATGAGCTAGGAGGGTTCCACCTGGTCCTAAGGCAGATATATATTGTGATGTTATGAGCTAGGAGGGTTCCACCTGGTCCTAAAGCAGATATATATTGTGATGTTCTGAGCTAGGAGGGTTCCACCTGGTCCTAAGGCAGATATATATTGTGATGTTATGAGCTAGGAGGGTTCCACCTGGTCCTAAAGCAGATATATATTGTGATGTTCTGAGCTAGGAGGGTTCCACCTGGTCCTAAGGCAGATATATATTGTGATGTTATGAGCTAGGAGGGTTCCACCTGGTCCTAAGGCAGATATATATTGTGATGTTATGAGCTAGGAGGGTTCCACCTGGTCCTAAGGCAGATATATATTGTGATGTTATGAGCTAGGAGGGTTCCACCTGGTCCTAAGGCAGATATATATTGTGATGTTATGAGCTAGGAGGGTTCCACCTGGTCCTAAGGCAGATATATATTGTGATGTTATGAGCTAGGAGGGTTCCACCTGGTCCTAAGGCAGATATATATTGTGATGTTATGAGCTAGGAGTGTTCCACTTGGTCCACACTCCATTTCAGTAGGTGGCGCTAATGCGCACCACAGGGCTGCTTGTTAACAAAAGAAGAAGAAGAAGAAGAAGAACATCGCCCCCTCTGGTAGCCGCCGTCACTGCACGTCCTGCCGCTCTCTTCTTGTTTTATTTCATTTTTTTAACCAAAATAACACCTAACCAGAGTGAACCGCTGGGATTTTATCATGCATTTTATGTTCTGATACAACTGACTGCGTGATAAATATTTAAAGCGAGCGCCGCCGTTTTAAACGAGGGAGAGCTGCTTGGAGTTAGCATACGACGCTAGTTAGCCTAGCGAGCTAGTTAGCTTAGCGAGCTAGTTTCCCGCTGCCTTTTGTTTCGTTTTTTGAAAAAATGTTCCCGATTTATTTATCAAGATGCGTTTCAGGACAGATACTTCGTGTTTAGGCGTTACTGACTGTGCCACTCAGTGAGGTAAGTACTGACCTTTACTGTTTGTGCTCGGTTTGTAATCATGGAATAATGTCTTTGTTGCTACAAATAGACGCAGTAAATATTAAAAGTAACAATGGAATATTGTCTTTGTTGCTACAAATAGACGCAGTAAATATTAAAAGTATGAATGGAATAACGTCTTTGTTGTTACAAATAGACGGAGTAAATATTAAACGTATGAATGGAATAACGTCTTTGTTGCTACAAATAGACAGTAAATATTAAAAGTAATAATGGAATAATGTCTTTGTTGCTACAAATAGACGCAGTAAATATTAAAAGTATTAATGGAATAACGTCTTTGTTGCTACAAATAGACAGTAAATATTAAAAGTAACAATGGAATAATGTCTTTGTTGCTACAAATAGACGCAGTAAATATTAAAAGTATTAATGGAATAACGTCTTTGTTGCTACAAGTAAATAGTAAATATTAAAAGTACAATGGAATAATGTCTTTGTTGCTACAAATAGACAGTAAATGTTAAAAGTAATAATGCAATGTCTTTTTTGCTACAAATAGATGCAGTAAATATTAAAAGTAACAATGGAATAGTGTCTTTGTTGCTACAAATAAACAGTAAATATTAAAAGTAACAATGGAATAATCTCTTTGTTGCTACAAATAGACAGTAAATATTAAAAGTATTAATGGAATAACGTCTTTGTTGCTACAAATAGACGGAGTAAATATTAAAAGTATGAATGGAATAACGTCTTTGTTGCTACAAATAGACAGTAAATATTAAAAGTATTAATGGAATAACGTCTTTGTTGCTACAAATAGACAGTAAATATTAAAAGTAACAATGGAATAATGTCTTTGTTGCTACAAATAGACGCAGTAAATATTAAAAGTATTAATGGAATAACGTCTTTGTTGCTACAAATAGACAGTAAATATTAAAAGTAACAATGGAATAATGTCTTTGTTGCTACAAATAGACGCAGTAAATATTAAAAGTATTAATGGAATAACGTCTTTGTTGCTACAAGTAAATAGTAAATATTAAAAGTACAATGGAATAATGTCTTTGTTGCTACAAATAGACAGTAAATGTTAAAAGTAATAATGCAATGTCTTTTTTGCTACAAATAGATGCAGTAAATATTAAAAGTAACAATGGAATAGTGTCTTTGTTGCTACAAATAAACAGTAAATATTAAAAGTAACAATGGAATAATGTCTTTGTTGCTACAAATAGATGCAGTAAATATTAAAAGTAACAATGGAATGTTGTCTTTGTTGCTACAAATAGACAGTAAATATTAAAAGTAATAATGTAATAATGTATTTTTTGCTACAAATAGACGCAGTAAATATTAAAAGTAACAATGGAATAAGGTCTTTGTTGCTACAAATAGACGCAGTAAATATTAAAAGTAATAACGGAATAATGTTTTTGTTGCTACAAATAGACGGAGTAAATATTAAAAGTAACAATGGAATAATGTCTTTGTTGCTACAAATAGACGGAGTAAATATTAAAAGTAAAAATGGAATAATGTCTTTGTTGCTACAAATAGACGCAGTAAATATGAAAAACAATAATGGAATAATGTTTTTGTTGCTACAAATAGACACAGTTAATATTTGAAGGGTCAAAGAAAACACATTAGTGGGTGTAATAATAGATGATAAAATTAACTGGTAATGTCATATAAAAAAATTACAACATAAGGTGGCAAGAAACATTTCAATAATGGGCCAAAAATCACTTCCTATTCTTTATTAAATTATTAAATAGAGTCTATTGCTCACTAGTGTTTCATGTCTGAGTTATTGTGCAGAAATATGGGGAACCACTACAAATGAATTCTTTATTTATTAACTGCATTACTAAAATATGAATTAGATAAATACATAATATTAGATATAGAGAACATACTAACACTTTAGTCATTGAGTCAAAAATATTGAAGGTTGATGATTTGTAAAATTGCAAATAGCTACAATTATATATAAAGCAAACTATAACCTGCTACTCAAGAATGTACACTAAAGAGGAGAAATTTAACCATAAAGGAAACTCTAATTTAAAACATTGTTATGCTCATTCAACACTTAAAACTTTTAGTATATCAGTATGTGGAATTAAATGATGGAATGGATTATGCAAAGAAGTTCAACAATGTACAGATATGATCCAGTTTAAGATGTAGTTCAAATGAATAGTGCTTACAAAGTACAAAGAAGAATAGTTATGAGAAACATCGTCAACCTTAGTGAAAATGGGATATTCTTTATCTCAAGTCATTTTATGACTGAATTAAATATTTAATACAAAAACTACTGTAATAATCATTAACGGATGTCAGTGTGCTACAAAAAGAAGTCGGTAATTGAACGTATGTATTTGTAAACACTCTGAAGTGGGAAAGGGGTAAGATTAAATGAGCTTTGCTTCTTCCAACTCCTTTTTGGACATGATGTTAAGTGAAATGATATCAAATTGTGTGATGTATTCTACTGTTCCAAATAAACTAAAGACAGAAAAGAAGAAATAAGTACTCATGCTTGCAGTAATACCATCTATGCCAATTTTAGCTCACATTCTTTACACGCTTTTTGTTAACACATGCTTCCATATAAATCAGCATTATAAAGTTAAAACATATTTTTTATTGGGTGTGTTCAGCATGATTGTGCCTTCTCCTCCTTGTAGAAAAGAATGAACCAGCACGGTTCCGGCTTGCAGCACCAGCGGTCAGCATGCAAGAGATGGAGCGAGGACGCTGAACAAAATGACAGGGAACATAAATCCTTCAAAGCAAACCACCGCCATCACCAGTCCGGGCCATCAGCTCAGCAGCCCAGCTCCCCGGCTCTGAGCACCAGAAAGGAGCTCTACCAAAGAGACTTCCCGCTGTACAGGCAGCCTGTCGAAGTAGGTTCCTTTTCCCTCGACTCTCAGCGTAGATTCTTCAACGACAGCCGGCAGATGAGATACTATGTAGAACCTGAGAAAGGTCCACATTTTGATTTGAAAGATGGATACAGAGACCGCTTTATACAGAGGGACGAGCATGTGAAGGAAAAGCTGGATCACATCCTTCGGTGGATTTTGGCCAACAGATCCAAAGTCGCACGGAGGACAGATTCGTCGCATTCATCGTAAGATTTATCGACCTCCATAGAGCCAAAATGGTTACACTTTCCACTTGGACGTGACCGTCAATGCGTCTTCCTGTGCTCTCTCCTCAGAGCTTTAGATGTCGACTTTGTGACATGGCGTGGCCATTTGACCAAACTGCTGACCACACCGTACGAAACACGAGAGGGCTGGCTGCTGGCCGTCACAAAGTTCAAAGGAACACATTACATCAGTGAAGTGGAGACGGAAGAGGCTCGCAGGGATCAGGAGAACCGTACCGAGCGGCATAAGGCGATGATGTACTGGGGGTACAAGTTTGAGCAGTACATATGCTCAGGTAGGAGAGTCTATTTGATCCTTACATATAGTTTTAAAAAGAGGCTTTGCTACACACCTTCAAATATAGCTCTGCTAATTATCCATAACAGTTACAGACTAGGGAGCTTTATCTTTATTTTGTTGTTTGTCAAGCAAATATGGTTGACTAGAGCTATGTTGCTGTCAAAGCATAAGTGTCATTTTAGCACTGTAGGTCACAAAGCTATGCTAGCATTGTTGTATGTAATATCCATCCATCCATCCCTTTCTACCGCTTGTCCCTTTCGGGGTCGTGAGGGTGGCTGCATCCTATCCCAGCTGCATTCGGGCATAAATCAGGTTTACACCCTCGACGAGTGTTGTCCCGAAACCAATATTTTGGTACCTGTACCAAAATTATTTAGATACTTTTCAGTACTTTGGCACCACAAAAAATTGCATTATTGGCTTTATTTTAACAAAAACATTTCTTATTGCAAGTTTGTCCTTAAATAAAATGGTGAACATACAAGACAACTTGTAATTTAGTAGTAAGTAAACAAACAAAGGCTCCTAATTAGTCTGCTGTCATATGCAGTAACATATTGTGTCATTTATCATTCTGTTTTTTTGTCAACATTATGAGGGACAAACTGTAAAAATGGCGGACCGGCAACTTTTCAGAGGCGGTATATTACCAAATATGTTTCATTAGTATTGCGGTACTATACTAATACTGGTATACCGTACAACCCTACTCTGGACAAGTCGCCACCTCATCGCAGGGCCGACAAATAAACAGACAACGTTCACATTCACACACTCGGGCCAGTTTAGTGTTAAAGTTCAATTTAAAGTACCACTTACATTCACACACACACTAGGTGTGGTGAAATTACCCTCTGCATTTGACCCATAGGAGGTGAGCAGCAGCGATGCCTTGCTCGGGAATCATTTTTGGTGATTTAAACCCCAATTCCAACCACTGATGCTAAGTGCCAAGCAGGGAGGTAATGGCTCCTATTTTTATAATCTTCGGTATGACTCGGCCGGGGTTTAAACTCACGACCTACCCATCTCAGGGCGGACACTCTCACCACAAGGCCACCGAGCAGGTTTCATATATGACGTCTATTACATTGAACAACTGCAGAGTGTACGAGTAAAAGAAAGTGCTTCATGGAGTCAGAGGGTTTACAAAATGGAGTATTCCTTGTTGGGTTTCCCAGAAACACTTTTGAACTGTCTAAATTCCAGCATTAAGGCTGACAACACAATACCAACACGCTATTGTGGGACATCTAAGTGAAAAATAGTATCATGTGGGACAGATAATAACGCTGTCAACATTCTGTTCATAACTTTTATGGACAGAATTTCTAGGCGGAGTCAGGGCGTTGAGGGGTTCCGGTTTGCTGGCTGCAGGATTAGGTCTCTGCTTTTTGTAGACGATGTGGTCCTGATGGCTTCATCTGGCCAGGATCTTCAGCTCTCACTGGATCGGTTCGCAGCCGAGTGTGAAGCGACTGGGATGGGAATCAGCACCTCCAAGTCCGAGTCCATGGTTCTCGGCCGGGAAAGGGTGGAGTGCCATCTCCGGGTTGGGGAAGAGAGCTTGCCCCAGGTGGAGGAGTTCAAATAACTGGGAGTCTTGTTCACGAGTGAGGGAAGAGTGGATGGTGAGATGGACAAGCAGATCGGTGCGGCGTCTTCAGTAATGCGGACGTTGTATCGATCTGTTGTGGTGAAGAAGGATCTGAGCTGGAAGGCAAAGCTCTCAATTTAGCGGTCGATCTACGTTCTCATCCTCACCTATGGTCATGCTCTTTGGGTTATGACTGAAAGGACAAGATCACAGGTACAAGCGGCCAACAGGAGTTTCCTCCAGCGGGTGGCGGGTCTCTCCCTTAGAGATAGGGTGAGAAGCTCTGTCATCAGGGAGGAGCTCAAAGTAAAGCCGCTGCTCCTCCACATGGAGGGGAGCCAGATGAGGTGGTTCGGGCACGTCCGACCGGCAGGAGGCCACGGGGAAGACCCAGGATACGTTGGGAAGACTATGTCTACTGGCTGGCCTGGGAACGCCTCGGGATCCCCGGAAGGAGCTGGACCAAGGGGCTAGGAAGAGGGAAGTCTGGGCTTCCCTGCTTAGGCTGCTGCCCCCGCGACCCCACCTCGGATCATCCATCCATCAATTTACTGCCGCTTATTCCCTTTGGGGTGGCAGGGGGCGCTGGTGCCTATCTCAGATACAATCGGGCGGAAGGCGGGGTACAACCTGGACAAGTCGCCACCTCATCGCAGGGCCAACACAGATAGACAGACAACATTCACACTCACATTCACACACTAGGGCCAATTTAAGAAAATGGATGGATGGATGGATGGATAGCTATCATGCAGGACTTTCAACAATAAACAGCCAAAAAACACTTTTAGATGCTCACTGAATTGATATTTGGGCAAATTGAGGTTGGGTTGTTTTCTAAATATAAATGTGCCATCCTCTAAAGATAAGCTCGACGGATCGCCTGATCCGAGTGGCGTGGTCAACACAAACGAGGCCTTCTGCACCGTGGTCCAAACCCGCCTTTCAGATCACAGGCTCCTGTTCTCCGGTGAGGTGGACTGCCGGGATAAAGACCCCGACTCTCCGTCTCCTCCCTCCTGCTACGTGGAACTGAAGACGTCCGCAGAGATCTGTACTCCCAAACAGCGCAGCAACTTCCACAGGTTTTATAAGCCGTGTATACCACTGTTTATTTGTGTTTGGGTCGCAGTGCACCGCCACACATACATATATTTATAAGAAACTCTGGATATTGTGCATAGTTCTCCAGTTGAGCTTTTCCTGTACGGTTTCCTCACCAGGTTTAAACTACTCAAGTGGTGGGCACAGTCCTTCCTCCCCGGAGTCCCCCGCATCGTCGCAGGCTTCCGGGATGAGGACGGGATTGTCGTGTCCGTGGAGACCTTTCAGCTCTCCAAGATTTCACAGCTTATCAAGGTAGAATTGTTGTTTAATGTCAATGCATCCATCCATTTTCTACGGATGTCAATGCATTGCTGCAGAAACCATTTCCTCCTTTGAGCAGAGGGAGGACAAGTGTTGGAGGCCAACAGTCTGCATGAACTTCTGCAACGACTTCCTGTCTTTTGTCAAACGTGTCATAACTGAAGATGATCATCAGTGAGTTTTTTTGAATTATTAAAAAAACACTTTGAAGCCCTTTTCTGACAGTTATTCTCTGTGTTGCAGTGTGGTGTATCTGTTCTCCTGGAACCCACGCTGCGATGTGACTTACTCTGTACACAAGGACTCCTCTTACTCTTTCCTGCCTGACTGGTACATGAAGGAAATGATCTGAAGATCCACACCATCAGTACTAATTTACAAATAAAAAGCAGGTATTCCGCTAGTTTGTCACTTTATTTTCCAGATGCTGTTTAAGCCTATACCTAGATTTTGCTAACTCTCCAATGTGTTTTAGGAATTATATCCCGCCCATTTACAAATGTAATGACGTACACTATGTACTTACAGTGGCGGTCAAAAATGTACATACACTTGTAAAGAACATAATGTCATGGCTGTCTTGACTTTCCAATCAAGCTGCTTTGAAATGGCTCCAAGTGACTCTTCTGACTTGTTCAAGTCAATGATTTGCTTGTTGCATGTCTCGGTTATTGTGCAGAAATATGGGGAAACCACTACAAATGAACACTTCATTTACTAACTGTGTTACTAAAAAGATGAATAAATGTACCAGCACCCCCCGCCACCCCGAACAGGACCAGCGAAAAGGATGAAAAAGGATGGATGACTGCAAATTGTTAGTGGCTTCCCTTGGACTGTTTTGTATGAAATACAAGCCACTTTTCTTGCGCCGACTAGCAATTTGTATTCAATATAAAAAGTCATTGTGAAAAATAAAGACAAAAATATGTATATTTAGGTTTTGTAAACGCCCTCCGATGGATTAGGGTTAGGGTTCGGTGACTTGTCCGGGGTGTACCCGGCCTTCCGCCCTAACATAGCTGAGATAAGTTCCAGCGCCCCCCAAAAGGGACAAGTGGTAGAAAATGGATGGATGGATATTTTGTAAACCACAAAAGTAGCAAGAGCTTGCCGGTTGTGGTTTATGTTTATTTCAGACATGCATACAGTTACTATATGATATATTATCATTTTCCAGTTTCTCATTACAACATATGCAACAATTTAAATCCATAAATAATACATTTCTCAATAAATAGTTGAATAAGTTGTAATTCAAATGCTGAGAGAAACAAGATCATCTAATTTTCAGTAAGGTTAGACATGTTTATCAGGATTCTTCTTCCTTGTACTTTGTAAACACTTTAGATTTGAACAGTTTCTTAAACTTGATTATGTTCGTACATTGTTTGACTTCTTTGCCTAATCTATTCCATACTTTAATTCTGCATACTGTTACACTAAAGCAGTGGTTCTCCAACTTTTTTCACCAAGCACCACCTCAGAAAAATCTTCTCCAAGTACCACCATAATCGCCAACATTAAAAGACAGTAGCATAGTAGGCTTAAATATTGATTAAAAAAACATGCCAGAGGTTTTCTTTACCAAGTATATTTAATGTTTGGCCACTGTAACATTGCACACAGTTTGAGCAGTCACACTGTGTTTGAATATTGGAAAATCAAATACTGTACTTTATTCAAATGATTCTTTGGCGTACCACAGTTTGAGAATCCCTGTACTAAAGGTTTTAAGTTTTGTGCGTACATACAAATGAATTACATTTTTCTCTTAGGCAATATTATTATACATTTTGGGTAGCAGGTTAAAGTTTGTTTGGTACATAATGTAGCGCTTTGCAAATGCACAAAATCATTCAATTTTACATAGTTTTTTAATTAAATGAATAGAGGGTTTGCTAGCTCTTTATATCACATTTTCTTAACCAAAGGGCTGGGGCCCATTGTTGGGGGCGCTAAAAAGTGTGTTTCTCAGCTTCGGGCTGCAGCGGTACTCCCTTGTAATACCCCTTTTCACGACGTGTGGCAGTAATGACAATATCAAACAAACCGAAGAAGTTTGGAGTTGAAATGTATTAAGCGCAAATATTATGACTAAAGCTGTATTTTCATTTGCACCTCAAATTTATTGACAGCTTAGTTAAACATGTTAATATGATTATTTTTTTTGCTGGAATTTATAGTTTTAGCGATGTGTTATTGTATATAAATGTATTTTTAATCATTTCTATGAGTTCCGTCTTTGGCAATATCTTTGATTTGTATTTATTTTTGCATTCAGTCTGACCTGAGCCTTGATAATTGCATAATAACACATGCTGTCATATCATTTGACAATGTGTATCCTGCTTAACCGGTAGTAGTTACATGTATTTATTGAATATGAATAAAATCAAAAGTAAGATTACTAATTCAGTTGTAAGATTTAAGTGGGCTCTCGGCCCCTCTGTAGTGGAAAAGTGTGACCCTGAAGTCAAAAAGGTTCAGAACTCGTGCTCAATATCCAACATTATGTAGTATTCTAACTGTTTTTTGTTTTTACAACAAGGTTAATGAATGAGGTGTACTTTTGTCGTTATATTTCTACACAATAACTCAGATATGTAACACTAGTGAGCAGTAGGGAATATGGAGGGATTTTTGGCCCAGTACATATTTTACTTTATTCATTATTTGACATATTTATGTTCTTTTTGTTAGAAGAAATTTTCAGTTCTTTTTATCGTCTAATATTAAACCCAAAAATAAGGTTTATTTCACTCTGTCTATTTACATTTATGTTGGACTTTATCTTCTGCTGTTAGAGATAAGCATCATTTATAATTTTTTACCTAGTGTTTTTGTTGTGTTTTTTGTTTCGAAATATGCAACCAACCTTTTAACCCGGCATCGGCTTTTGGTGAAAAAATGCAAAAGTCTGTGTGTATTTTGTTCACTTTCGAGAATTTTTTCAGGCACTGACTTGAGTTTTTCAGTTTATGCTCACATACTTTGTTAGGATAATTCTAGCCTACGGGCCTGCAGCAGGATCAAAAGTATGTTTTCTCTGGAAGTGGGGACATGCCCAGCCAAGACCTGCTGTCTTACGAGACAACCGGAAAAGTCAATTTGCGATCAGTTCAATGAATGAACATATTCACAGATATGTTTCCAGAGCAACACTTCAGTTTATGTCAGTGGTGTCCAATTTGAATTACATGAAATAACTTTATTTGATTGGGACAATTCATATTACATGAACACTTGTTTTCTTATGTCCTCTAGTAAACTATTTGTTTTGTCTCAAGGACTCCTGTTTGTCGGCTCACAGAGCTGTTTTGGCCAGTTCCTTGTCCGTTTTGAAGTAGCAGCTGCACTTTCTTTCAGGGCGCGAGGGGCTGTTTTCGCTCTACATAACCTGAATACTTTTTGTCTACTTCAGACCTCGTTTGGCGATGCTATGGTGGCGTAGTAATGCCTGGTCTGCTATAGCTTTAGCAAAACTTGGCCAAGTACTATTCTGTCTCGGTGGTCTCTTTTACTCAACATATGTGTCTTCCGAAAGAACTTGGAACTGACCAGTGTGCTTTATTCCCCGAGAGAAAGAGTGGTCGCGCAACAAGAGCCGACAAATATAATAAAACATCATTTACTGTTTAGTGTCTGCTGTCATTAGGATGCCAACAAATGGAATCTTGTTATAGTCCCATTTAGATGAAGAATGTCTCCTAATCCTCGTGAAGAAAAGTGGGTGGAACCAAGCGTCTTTTTGTGCTGTTCTCGCCATTCCCGGGTGTAATTTGGCTGTCAAAGTGTACCAACTTATCAGAAAGTGTCCTCGTCCTTCTACTATCAAGGTGAGAGACATGTGTACCAATTTATCAGAATGTGTCCTCGTCCTTCTACTATCAAGGTGAGAGACATGATTTATGATCTAGAACAATGGTTCACCAGCAAGGAAGCAGCTCACCAATGGATCAAGTCAACATAGCCACACAAACTTGTGATGATGACACCACTGTAGTTTGTCTCTGTCAGCACTTATGATAACAATATCACTAATACTTGGATAATATTCAAAGTCACAAAGTGTAAATGGAGTATTGTTTTTGGATTGTTATTTATTGGGTTTTATGGGCGGAATAGAGAACCTCCCATTGGCTCCGGTGTAAGCTGACTTTTAATTGCGAGTTAGATTGCATTGGAAAAAAATCATGCGTGGTCATGTCTTTCATAATGATTAGAAACGATAGGCAAAATTCCCCAAAAAAGTGCAGTTCCCGTTTATAGTTAAATAAGTCACAATAAAGGGGATCAACTAAACGTGCACAGGACTGGTTTGTCTTTAATCCATTTCCGGGTTTGTAAGGTTTGGTAGTTGTCACAGTTTGTGATCTGAGCTGCTTTTGTGATCCATGTTTGTGTGCCCATCTGCTAGGTCTTTGACATAGAAAGTCAACAGCATGGAGCCTTGTGGGGCTCCAACAGTGCAAGTAAGACACGATTACAATGCATTTCTTACTTCTACAGCTTGTCCATATTCTAGCTATGAGATAGGCTCCAGAGCCCCCCGCGACCTCAAAAGGGACAAGCGGTAGAAAAAGGATGGATGGATGGATGGATTTTATTCAGCAGATGGCACTTCTGGAAAAAATAAGCTTTTGTATGAAAAGAACATTTGAAGTAAAATAACAGCACATACAAAACCACACTGATCTAGACGGCTTTTGAAATTCTGAAGAAAGTAACTGGTGGCCCTTTCTGGGATCCTGTTAAAGTATTCTTTCTCTGGAAGTGGGGACGAGCCCAGAGAAGACCCGCTGTCTTACAAGACAACCGGCAAAGTCCTTTTACCGTCATTGCATTAAATGAAAACATTCACTGCCGTGTTTCTACAACAACATTTCAGTTGATGTCAGTGGTGTCCTAATTGAATGAGGTTAGATAACTTTATTTGACTGCTACAATGCATATTATTACGCAAAACATCACAGCTAAGAAGAATTAGCTGCAAATACATAGCCAAATATAAAATGTTGTCTTAAGGCTGGCACCACAAACACAAACATCACAAATACACACTGTATATACAGGACCACTAACTGCACCTTTTATTTTATTTGTAGGAAGTTTGCCTATCATTCACAGTCCTTAATTAAGACAAGAACACCTTTTTCTTTTTTTATACATTCTATATAGTCAGCTTACAATGGAGCCCATGGGAGTCGCTATACTCTGCCAAAAATGCCTGTAAAACATCCAAACACCTCCATTAAGATTTTACGTACATGCTGGAAGTGTAAATGTAATGTCGTAATAGGCACATTTAGAATAATACTTAAAGATGACGTATTTTTCTAATTTTGAAGTCAATCATTTCAAAAATGCATCACAACCTGCGCTTTTTTTGCCACTGCATCATAAGCTCCAGCACCCCCCACAACCCTGAAAGGGACAAGCTGTCAGAATAATTGTATCTAAGTTATCACAAAACTTTGTGTTTCCATGAGTTCCCGGCGAGCAGGCAAAAGCTGTCTTTAATCTTACCTATCAAAATGCTTGTAAAATTCCACTGTGTAGGATGGGACGCAACATGAAGGTGAAGGTTTCTTTGATCTATTGTAAGCCCCAGGTAGATTTTTTTGTCTTGACCTAATATCTACAAAGCGGAGAGGAAGAGGGACCTGACCCCCCTCCAGGCACCTTTTCTTTGAACTGTTTTGTAACAAAGGCGACCCCCCTTCCTTTAGAAACAACTGTTGCCATGTAATCAGGAAAAGTCCAAATAAAAGAGGAGGCGTGCGACCTTTTGTCAGAGCGGGTTGGAAGACTGTGCAAAGAGCACAGCCCGGACGTTTTTCCTCAATGAGCTGTTTAATTCCTTGCTTCTTGTCTGTTTAATAGATTTCATCAGTGTTTCAACTTGACACAAGCGGTAGAAAAGGGATGGATGGGCACTGATTACTACTAAGTGCAGACTTTGAGAGTGTGAGAATGATATATTTGTAAGTGCTATTTCTTAATCTATAGCCATGTTTAAAGCGGCTAACATTTTCCCATGTGAACTCTTTGTTTCTTTTCTTATGTCCTCTAGTAAACTCTGTCTTAAGGGCTCCTGTTTGTCGACTCACAGAGCTGTTTTGGCCAGTACTTGTCCGTTTTGAAGTAGCAGCTGCATTTCTTTCTGGGCAGGAGGGGCTGTTTTCGCTCTACATAAGCTGAATACTTTTTGTTTACTTCAGACCTTGCTTGGCGATGCTATGGTGGCGTTGTAAGGGTTGGTCTCCTAAAACTTTAGTAAAACTTGGCCAAGTACTATTATGTCTTGGTGGTCTCTTTTACTCAACATATATGTCTTCCAAAGAACTTGGGACTGACCAGTGTGTTTTGTTCCACGAGAGAAAGACTGGTCACGCGACAAGAGGCTAACCTTTTACATGTTGGAGAATGCGTGCTTTGTCCTTCACAATAGTGCCTACGGTCGAACGGCTTAAAGACGACGCTTTCCCAATGACGGATGGCGTCTCAAGTTTTTCAGAACGCTTTATTATCTCCAATTTCATCTCCATCGTGATAGCCTTCCTCTTTTTTGATGTGTGACCTGCACTCACATCTGCTTCACGCTCGGGAGGCATGATGAGTCCACAAAAGTGTTCAAAATGCACAGAAAAACAAATGATGCGCGAAACTTTTCAATCTAATATGTTGTTAAACTCGTCAGCATCTCTCCTCCTTCCTTGTTCATCTGCCCCTGGAGACCGTTCGTAATGACGAGTTGCAGTAGGTCGAAATGCCGTAAAATCGGGGACTTCCTGTACTGTGATCCACAGTACCAAAGGTAAATGTCAAATCCAGTAAAACCAAAACTGTATAGCGACCAGCGTCAGTGGCCATCATCATGTCACTGGAAACTTTCAAAAGAGCAGTTTCGTGGAGTGAAATGACCTGAAGCCAGATTGGTATTTATCATAAAAATCATGCTGTTCCAAAATGAGGTTAGCTGCTTATCTACCACTTTTTCCATGATTTTTGACATAAAGGGAAGTTTTGATCGGGCCTGTAATTTATAGGCGCCACCAGATCAAGATTAATATTTTTAAGAATGGGATTCACCACAGCATGTTTAAAAAAGCTGGGGATCGAGCCAGACTGAAGTGAAAGGTTGATCAATTTGACCTCTTAAGGACCGACAACATCAAGAACATTTAAGAACAGTGGAGTAGGTACAATGTCCACAGGGCTCGGTGTGGGTTTCATCTTGCCCATACATACATACATACATACATACATACATATGACACGCCCCTTGCGGCCCTTTTGAACATATCCCTAATTCTGAGGTTTCAAGGTTGGTAAGTATGCTGCACAGTAACGCAGATGCTAAAACTTTCCCAGAAACAAAACGCACTGGAAAGACTCCCTAATTGCGCTAACGTTTTTTAGCTTATAACAAAAAGCTAAGTACTATCTTTCTATCTTTGTGCGTCTAATTTTTGTACATCTTTCTTTATTCCTTTTACAACATATTTAGTAGTCTTATCAAACTTGCAAAGCACTTACTCTATCTCACCGCCCTTCTCTCAGCGAGCTAGCTGTTGGGCTAGCGAAGCTAAGCTTGTCGTGGCTAAAAGCAACTACGCTGAAGGCGTCTCCTACTCTTTGCCTATTGCTCCGAAGACTGCAAGAACTCGACTCGGTGAAAGAAACAACCTAGCTAGCTGCTAAGGTAACAAAGTTAAGATCGGCGCGGTCGAAAGCAACTATGCTCCAAAGGCATCTGCTCCCTCATGGTGCCGCCACTTCACCGAAAAAAGCAAGACCTCGAATCGGTGAAAGAAACAACGTTGAGTATGGCTCCATGGTCTTTGTGCACCTTTCTCCTCGATAGGTTAGCCCTACTAGAGGACTGTCTGCCAGTTAGAGCAGAGTATTTTTGTAACTTTAGACACCGTGGACACCTTTGTTAGAGTTAGCTGTAACGAGCTGACTAGCCCAGTTTGCAGCAGCCCCAAGCGACCTACAAGCCACAGTAAACAGGTTTAAACGCATTATAGATTTAGCCCTTGAGCTAGTTCTGCACCCTCGTCTACCGGGCACCACACCTTAGTCATAGGAACTCCATCACCCGAAACATACAGCTTAGTAACCCAGCCATAAGTAAGTGTATGCCCGGGGCCAGAGCACCTGACATTGAAGCCAGTTTGAGGGATCTGACTCACAGCAGGCCTAGTAAACTGGCTAACCTAATCACACCACGAGCTATGCAATTAGAGTTGGATACGACGACTCCAATGACGTTAGGATGAGACAGTCAGAGATAACAAAGAGGAACATAGCTAGGACTTGTAATCTCGCTAGTAAGATATCCTGGCATCCAGTACTTGTCTCTGGCCCCCTGCCTGCGAGAGGCAATGATGAGAGATATACCAGATTAGTCTCACTTAACAAGTGGCTGGCTAGATTTTGCAGAGAACAGGGACTAACATTTATTTAATATTGGCCCTCTTTCTTGGGCAAACCGGGCTTGCTGAGGAGGGACGGCCTTCACACTAAGGCGCCATTACTCTCTCCAGAAATGTAGACCACTATTTAAGTGAAGCTTGACTAACTGCACTAGCGCAAGGTCGGTCACAGGCTATAAGAGTCTGCTAGCCCGGGTGAAGTGTCAGTTAAGCTAGAACTAACCAGCGCCAGGCTGGAAAATCCCTGCACACATAGCATTTCTCCTAGAATAATATATAACTCACATCATGTTTTCTGTAGTTACTGTGCCAGAGGTAAACATGCATTCTACTGAGGTGGCAAATTATGATGCGTTCAATCTATCGCAGCACCAAGCAAATGACCTCAATATCTCCATCATATCAATTCCTAGATGTGATCGAAATTATTTAATGCGCACTACACAAAATAAACATAACGTTATTAAAATCACTAATATGGATAACATTAACAACATATTGTCAAAACAGCCCACTACCTATAATATGGGCTTTTTAAACATCAGATCATTGTCTCCCAGAACATTAATAGTTAATGATGTCATTAGAGACAACAATCTTAACGTCATTGGTTTCGGCGACACTAGGCTAAAATCAGATGAATTTTTCTCGCTTAACAAGGTATCGCCTCTTAACTCTACAAGTGCACATTTTGCCCGTTCCCTAAACTTGAGGTTTACCTTCAAGCATGGAGTGATCGTTTAATAACTTATAAATGCACGCTTACCTAAGCTAAAACTAATAACTACTCAAATCTCATTCGCCTACAAAAAGGATCCTAAATATTTGTTCAATACAGTAGCGTCGCTAGCCCAACAACACCCCCTAGTAGCTCCACTCACTCGACTGATGACTTTATGAATGTCTTTAATAAGAAAATGGAACTCATTAGAAAGGAGATTAAAAATAACGCGTCCCAGATACAACTGGGTTCTATTAACGCAGATACGAATGTATGTACGACGGATACTGCCCTACAAAATAATCTCTCTCTTTTTGATGAAATAACATTGGAGGAACTCCTGCACCTTGTAAATGGGTTAAAACAAACATGTTTACTCGACCCACTTCTTGGGAAACTTATCAAGGAGTTTTTTGTAATATTAGGACCACCTGTGCTAAATATTATGATCTTGTCACGTTCCTCTGGTGTTGTTCCCCTTCTGCTCGAAAGACCTAACCTCCATCCTGACCTCATGGTAAACTACCTTCCTTTTATCTCGAGAATCCTAGAAAAAAATGTTGCATTAGCTAAATGAATACTTAGCATCTAACAATCTCTGTGAACTCTTTCAGTTTGGTTCTAGGGCAAATCTACAGAGACAGCCCTCGCACACATGACTACTACTCTATTGCTAACTATGGATGCTGATGCGTCATCCATGCTGCTGATACTTGATATTAGCGCTGCTTTTGATACTGTCGATCATAACGCTTTAGACACCGGCACCTATTTAATAATACCACCTTTACATTTGACAACCATACAATTACACAAGGCAAATCGGTAAAGAATTTGGGTATCATCTTCCACCCAACTCTCTCCTTTGAGTCACACATTAAGAGTGTTACCAAAACAGCCTTCTTTCATCTCTGTGAGATCGCTATAATGTTCTCATTTCGTCCAGCACTGATGCTGACATCAATATTCATGCATTCATTACGCCTCATCTCGATTACTGTAACCATACTTGCCAACCCTCACGGATTTTCCGGGAGACTCCCAAATTCAGCGCCTCTCCCGAAAACCTCCCGGGACAAATTTTCTGCAGAAAATCTCCCGGAATTCAGGCGGAGCTGGAAGCCACGCCCCCTCCAGCTCAATGAGAACTGACTCAGCAATGTTGTGACCCTCTTAAACAGGACAATACTGTACATAGAATTTACTTTATTGAACCCTGGTGGATATTCAGCACCACTGCTCACTCACAATAAACAATAATTATAATAAACAACATACTAATATATTCGCTGCGATGACGTGGCGACTTGTCCAGGGTGTAATCGCCTTCCGCCCGATTGTAGCTGAGATAGGCACCAGCGCCCCCCGCGACCCCAAAGGGAATAAGCGGTAGCAAATGGATGGATGGATGGATATATATATTCTATTATATGAACAATATTGGAGGGTTGGACGGCTTTCATTGATTGTCTTTACTCATAGACGTCAAGAAATGCTGACACGATGCACGACCTTTACCAGCTTTCATGAACATGTTGATTTTGAACACAACCACACGAGTGAAAGCAATGCACGCTTAGTCAACAGCCACACAGGCCATACCGATGGTGGCCGCATAAACAACACCAACACTGTCACAAACATGCACTCCACTGTGAACCCACACCAAACAAGAACAACAAACGCATTTCGGGAGAACATTAGCACCGCAACGCAACATAAACACAACAGAACCAATACCCAGAACCCTTTGCAACACCAACTCTCAATGAACCCAGCTAGGGGGGCTGTGTAGCGTCCCGGAAGAGTTGGTGTTGCAAAGGGTTCTGTTGTGTTTATGTTGCGTTGCTGTGCTAATGTTCTCCCAAAATGCGTTTGTTGTTCTTGTTTGGTGTGGGTTCACAGTGGAGTGCATGTTTGTGACAGTGTTGGTGTTGTTTATGCGGCCACCACCGGTGTGACCTGAGTGGCTGTTGACTAATTATCCATTGCTTTCACTTGTGTGGTTGTGTTCAAAATCACCATGTTCATGAAAGCTGGCAATGGTCGTGCAGCGTGTCAGCATTTCTTGACATCTATAAGTAGAGATAATTAATGAAACCTTTCCAACATTACAATATGTACAATAAATTAAATATATGTAGGAAGGACTCAACCGAAAGTAGAGTTTTTCATACATACCGGTATATATATTTATACAAAATATATATAAAATACTCGCATTGGTGAATTATACTATTCCGCTCTTAACCACGCCCCTGCCCCAAACACGCCCCCAACCACGCCTCCGCCGCACCCCCGACCACGCCCCCACTCCCACCTCCTGAAATCGGAGGTCTCAAGGTTGGCAAGTATGCTATAACATATTATAGGCTTGAGAGCATTTTCTATTTTGGCTCCAGTAGAGACAACAGTTAAGAGAGTAAACAGTAAAAGCATTTAAGTCCCATCTTAAAACTTTTTTGTATACTCTGGCCTTTAAATAGACCCCTTTTAGACAAGTTGATCTGCTGTCTCTCTTTTCTGCTCGGCCTCCTCTCCTGCGTGTGACCATGGACTTCCTATCCATCCATCCATTTCTACTGCTTATTCCCTTTCGGGGTCGCGGGGGGCGCTGGCGCCTATCTCAGCTACAATCGGGCGGAAGGCGGGGTACACCCTGGACAAATCGCCAGCGCATCGCAGGGCCAACACAGATAGACAGACAACATTCACACTCACATTCACACACTAGGGCCAATTTTGTGTTGCCAATCAACCTATCCCCAGGTGCATGTCTTTGGAAGTGGGAGGAAGCCGGAGTACCCGGAGGGAACCCACGCATTCACGGGGAGAACATGCAAACTCCACACAGAAAGATCCTGAGCCTGGATTTGAACCCAGGACTGCAGGACCTTCATATTGTGAGGCAGACGCACTAACCCCTCTGCCACCGTGAAGCCCATGGACTTCCTCTAGAATGTGAAACTCAGTCAGTGTCTGAGAAACGAAAGTGAAAGCTACACTTACCCAGGAACAAAAGCAGTGCAAGGCAACATAGCTGGAGGACTTCACAGTGGGATCAGCAGCTTGACACTTCAGCCGGCGTCCGTGAGTTTTTGAGGGCTTTTTATGCTACTTTTACCTCAATTGTTTGAACTTATCTCCCTGTCTCCTTTTTTAGAACAATGTCTTTGAGTACCCTCAGCACGGATTATGATAATGAAGCCCCTCTATTTGAAAAACGAGTTGAGGTGGGTTCATTTTCCTGCGACTCAGAGTGTAGAGTCATCCATGACAAGAGTCGGATGATATACTATGTGGAACCTCACCGAGCCCCGCAATTTGATCTGAAGGACGGCTACCCCGACCGCTATGTGAAGAGAGATGAGAGTTTGGCAAACAGTCTGGACCACATCCTCCGTTGGATCTTAGCCAACAAGTCAGACCTCAAACAGAAGGCGCTGTCATCGTCGTCTTCATCGTAAGAATACTATACTGACCAATGTTTTCTTTAGATGGGGGGTGTTCAAAGTGTGGCAGGGGGGCCATTTGGGACCCGCACCTAATGTTTTCTACGCCCATGACACATTCTGAATATATTGGTTTAAAACAAAAAAACTGTCAACTAAAAAAGCATATAGGTAAATGTAACAAGAAATGTTGACTCTAATACCACAAATCTGCCATGCAGTGTGTGTTTCATTTAAGACTTATGAATCAAAATCAATGTTATGAGTTGTTGACCTATTCAAGGCTCAAAATTTCCACTTTGAAATATTTTGTTGAAGAAAATATTGTATAGCTTGTTTGGGCCATATAAAAAAACAAGTTTCCTTTGACAAAAAGGTCGTAAAAATAAACGCATAAAATAAACATAAAACATAAAAACAAAGTTGATCTAAAGACTTACGCATTGAAAGTTTAAAAATAAATGTAAGACTTAATTTTCACTATTGGATGAGTGTGCAATTTTTGGATCCCCAATAATTATATTGGGATGTTTTTTTTAAGTCTTATTGTTAAAAAATAAACTAATTAAAGTCAATGTTGTATTGAATTATTGACCTATATAGGACTCAAATTACTTCACATCAAATATTCCACTTGGAGATTTTTTGGAGGGTTGGGTTGGGTGGAATATTGCAAATTTTGTGTTGATGCCATGAAACGTGTTTTTTACAAAAAGGGCATACAACATTTAAAAAAAACTAAAATACTTTCTATTGACAGATGAAACTGAAGTTGATCTAGAGAGATTTAAGTATTGAATAATGGAAAATATTAATATATGACTTATTAATTTCTCTGAGTGAGACCCTTGCGGGTCCCTGGTACCAAACATGAGCCCTAAAGGTTAAAATAATGATATATTGTATGCAGTGTTTCCCCCAGAAAATTTGTGAGCTAAATTAGTGTCTCTCCAGGGGGAGGGGGTGTCTCCCGGGACAGGCGGCAGGACGGGGAAGGGGGTGGGTGTGAGAAGGAACATTGTCGCCGTCACGTCTTCACCTCATCGCTTGGTGTTAGTTTGTCTAAATTGTCAGACGATGGCTTCTCTCAAGTCTCCATCATGTCCACAAGTCTCTTCTTTATCTGGATGTCTTCTTCTACTGCATTCAGCAACTTTGTCTCCATTGGAAGTTTTCATTTTAGTCTGTCCTGCTTGTGGCTCTTGAGTTTTGCCTAGTGAAAAAACTATTTTTTATAAAGATTGTTTACAAAATAACATGCAATAATGATGAGTACATGATTTGGGATAAAGCCACTTTAGCACAGGTGTAAGATAGCGACATGTTATTTACAACATGTCAAATGGCCCTCGACATGGTCGGGAAACAATGTGTGTCCATAAAGCACTTCATCCAGGTCTTTTCATTTTGACAGAAAAAAATAAGATTTAATGTAACTGCAGTTTTACTTAACTCAATATTATTTATTACAAGGAACTACTCAAAGCATGTTTAATACAAGCCTATGTAAATCCATGTAAAACAGCTGAACTGGAAAATATGCTTGCCACCTTGACTTCTGATTCCAAAGCAAGTATTTTTGTCCCACTTCCAACATTGTTGAATGTGCTCATCTGACAGCATTTGTAATTGCAGTGCACTACATGTAAAAACATTTCAATGCCCAGATAAACAACATCTTTCTGCTTTTTAACAATATTACTTGCTAGCACTAAGTTAGCAGCCGCATAGCTGAAGTAGAGCGCTTCTCTCTTCCACCACGGAAGATTGTAGATTGCTGCCGTTGGAATCTTGCTGCTCTTCTACACGATTGACCATATCTTTGTCTGTGAGCAGGCTGTCGAGGGTGAATGGATAATCCCAACTCCTGTGAAAGCTTGTGTCGATATCTGATGTTTCTATTCCAAATGGCATGGATGTAGTTGATGGAGAAGTGCCCCAGATCTGCTGGCATAGTTGGAAGTACAGTGTAAGCACTTCTTCCACTTGCGTCCACTGCTTGTCTGGACTTTCCAAGAATCACTTTCAGTTTAGTGCCGATAGTTGTTTTTGTCATGTCCTCTTTACGATGAGGAAATTCCTCAGATGTCCCTCCAAGTTTGTACCGTTCCAAAATAGGGTAAGAATGTCACAATACTTGGACTGGCAAGTTTCCCAGTCAACACTTTGTTGAGTTTTGTTTACTTTAAGCTCCAAAACGATACTTAAAAGTAGCTGTACTTCTCTGTCAGTCCACATATATCCTTCTTTCTTGCCGTGACACACCATTTTTCCTATATGCCGCCTCTGGAAATGAGGTTTTGGATGTTTTGGATTGGCTAAAATGGTCTTAAGTCCTAGGCTACAGCGCCCCCAGTATTTTGGCATGCGTATGACACTCAGTGTATGCCTCTGCTTGGCGACAGAGATACTTGTTTAAATGTGCACGTGTGGCTGGAGATCTTCTTAAGACCTTAGTTTAGGCGATGGCGCTGCGGGAAACCCTGGTGTATAGGTTTTAAAATAAAGCATATCAAAATGGCCCTCGTAGGCTTTGATTTTTTTTTTTTTAGTGTTCGGCCCTCAGTGGAAAAAGATTGGACACCTGCGGGTTACATGATACATTTAATGCATCTTACCTTTTTCTCTCTCCTCAGAGCTTTGGATTTTGACTTTGTGACAACCCGTGGCCGCCTGACACGCTTGTTGACAACCCCATATCAAATAAAGCCAGGGTGGTTGCTGGCCGTCACCAAGTTCAAAGGAACGCTTTACATCAATGAAGTAAAACAAATGCTGTTCCTACCATTGAGAAGAACATATACTTGGGGTACAAGTTTGAGCAGTACATGTGTTCAGGTAGGAGGGTCTATTTCACGGGTCCCCACAATTTCCCTCTCTGTCTTCTTGTTTTTTCTTCTTGCGCCTGCTCCAAACACTAAATATATCCACACATTTAATAGAATTAAACATAAGTGCGGCAACAACAAAAATATCCCACAATTATCTTTTGTAAAGTAAATGTGTACATTAGACATGGGCGTCTACAGTCCTGGTCAAAAGTCTACATCCACGTGTAAAGGACATCATGTCATGGCTGTCATGACTTTCCAATCATTTCTACATCTCTTATTTGTTTGTGATGTAGTGATTGGAGCACATACTTGTTGCTCACAAAAAACATTCATGAAGTTTGCTTCTTTTATGAATTTATTATGGCTCTACTGAAAATGTGAGCAATCAAAAGTATACATACAGCAATGTTAATATTTGCTTACATGTCCCTTGGCAAGTTTACCTGCAATAAGGCGCTTTTGGTAGCCATCCACAAGCTTCTGCTTACATTTTTCACCACAGAATTGTTGCAGTTCAGCTAAATGTGTTGGACTTGTTTCTTCAGCATTGTCCACACGGTTAAGTCAGGACTTTGGGAAGGCCATTCTAAAACCTTCATTGTAGCCTGATTTAACCATTCCTTTACCACTTTTGAGGTGTGTTTGGGGTCATTGTCCTGATGGAACACCCAACTGCGCCCAAGACCCAACCTCCAGGCTATTCATTTTAGATTGTCCTGAACAATTTGGAGCTAATCCTCCTTTTTCATTGTCCCATTTAAAACAGCAGTTGCATTGGCAGCAAAACAGGCCCAGAGCATAATACTACCACCACCATGCTTTATGGTAGGGTTGGTGTTCCTGGGATTAAAGGCCTCACCTTTTCTCCTCCAAACATATTGCTAGGTACTGCGGCCAAACAACTCACTTTTTGTTTCATCTGACATCACATGGACAAAAAGAAGACCTTCTGGAGGAAAGTTCTGTGGTCCGATGAAACAAAAATGGAGCTGTTTGGCCAACAATAAATATCCCCATATCAACAGGAACAACAGAATTTAATTGAGAAATGCTTTGGCAGTGTTTTCTATTTCAAGATAGCTGAGTCGCTCATTTTGCTGTCAATCAAAAAGGGATTCAGCCCAGACGGGTCATCCACTCATCATGCGAATAACCCGGCAACCCCCTTTCGATCACTCTTCTTCATTCGCTCACCGTCCATGGGCGGGACAAGGTGGGGTTTTCCTCCAATGATTGTCTGGTTTGGCTGCAGCACTGTGAAGCTCCCACATCAATGAAACACCTTGTCGCCAAACTAGCTGATTCTGAACAAAAGTCAAACACAACCTATGCATTTATTCAATGAAATGCAAACACAAAAGAATATATTTGACCATTATTTTTTATATTTTAGGGTAAGCTAAACTTCCCCTGCAGTCTTTAGCAATGGCCACTGCTGTACATCTGGCATCACATGTTAAAAAAATGCGGGTAAGAGAAGTCGGCAAGTCAGATCCGTAACTTCCAGACAAGGATTGGCTTTTAAAGCTGGCTGGGTCGGGCTGGAGTGCAAAGCGGGGCAGTGCGCGTCCCGCCGCTGGAAAGACGCCAAGCCACTAACCGCCGAGGCTCCAGACACTGGTGTGCGTCCTATCAAGGTTAATCAAAGTTTTTTAGTGGACACATTTGTTGTGCATCAGTAGTTAATATAGGCTATACAGCCATTCATACAAAATATCACTTTCATTTGTTCACACTTAAATAAGTTCTAACTTTTAAGGTGTGGCAGCTTCAATTCAGCTGTGCCGCCGCGCCAGGATTAAATACATACAGGAAAAACGTTGTATTTATTTATTCATTTAAAATCCTAGGTCTATTTGATTGTTTTGTACTCTGGTTTTGTTCTGTTACAATTGCTATACTGTTTTTCCCTGAAGATACCATTGACGGGTTACCGGATACGAGTGGCGTGATCAGCGCTATTGACACCTTCTACATCGTGGTCCAAACCCGTCTCGCAGATCACAGTCTCCTGTTCTCCGGGGAAGTGGATTGCCGAGATAAAGATCCTAATGCCCCGGATCCTCCAACCTGCTACGTTGAGCTGAAGACAACAAAATGTATCAACACTAAAAAGCAGCATTGGAATTTCTACAGGTTGGTAATGATTAGGAATGGGTACCAAATTTGGTACTTTTACAGATACTGACTGAATTTTTTTGGTAGTACCAGGTACGATTCACGTAAAGTCAACCGGTACCATATTTCCATACATTTGTTCCACGTGGCGTTACGTCTGGTTGCAGACTTGGTAGTGGCACATACACTCACAGAAGACTGCCTTTAGGTAATGTTGCAATCTTCCAGCCAGCATTTATGGAGGTTAATGTGTGTGTCTTTAAGCCGATTCATTTTTGTGGGTCTGAACACTTGTATGTTAAAATACTGAACAGATGTTTACTGGGATAAGGTAAACATATGTTCAGTATTTTTACATAAAAAAGTTTGATTGTGAGGCATTAAAAGCTACAAAATGAATACGGGTCCCACAGACCCGAACACCACACAAGGTTAAGAAAGCTTTTTGTTTTACATTGAATTCATGTAACTTAATGTTTTGCTTTTGCATATTTTTTTTTACATCAAATTATGCTGATAATTTTATTAAATATGAAATAAAATTCAGTGTATAACAAATCTGTGAAGACAGGCACATTTAACCTAATGCCTATAGACTACTTCCTGGTTATGGAAACACACCTTTGGACAAAGTGAAATTAATGCATACATGCAACTGAGATTTAGAAGTGTAAGAAGTGCATCATTATCAAGTGTAAAAAATTATTTTTTTTCCATGAATTTTTAAACAATCTACCACCAAATGAATCCAAAAATAGGTGCATTTGAGTATCGCTATCAATTCACACTTTGCTTTCACCGATCCAAACATAGACCGTTTGTGATTGATGGATTGAGACTTTTATTAGTAGATTGCACAGTACAGTACATATTCCGTACAATTGACCACTAAATAGTAACACACCAATAAGTTGTCCATGTTAATCAATTCACCGCCTGGTGTCAAGCTCTATCAGGTTGAAATGGAAGCGTTGGTTTTCATCCAGGATGTCTCTAAACATGCAGCAAAGAGGAATGGGCGAAACTGCCCAAAGATAGGTGTGCCAAGTTTGTGGCATCGTATTCAAAAATATTTAAGTCTGTACTTGCTGCCAAAGGTTCATCAACAAAGTATTGAGCAAAGGCTGTGAATACTTATGTACATGTGATATTTAGGAACCGAGCAGCAGAGCAAGCCTCGCAAGGGTGATGCAGAGCACCGCAAGGGCCCTATTGAAATTGCTGTGTTTTTTATCCTATACGTCTGCGATGATGAGCAAAGCTGTGAGTCTTCTGCTGCATAGCTCTTAGTAGTAGAACGAAGCAGATGCCAGACACTTCCCGGAGCTGGAGGAGCTGTTGGTTGGTGACGTCCCCCGCTGTACAAGCCAGGGAGGGAGGTGGGCTGCAGAGGAGCCATCAGTGGACTAGCAGAAGGAGGCCGGGCTGGGGTACAAGCTGAACGGGGCGTCATCGGTAGACTCACTTGAGACAAGGCAGACGGTTGTGTGGGCAGACTCACTTGACATGAGGCAGGAAGCGGCGTTGGAAGTCCCACTGCAAGAGCGGGAGGCGACAGCCATGCCGAAGGGAGAAGGAGCGAGCTTGCCGTGGGTTGGAACCGCATGTCCTCCAAGACATGTGCAGTCCAAAACCATAGCTCCATGTCGCCGACAGGCGTTTTCACAAAATCACTTTCTGTCTCGAAGATTCTGTCACTTACTTGCATGGCTGCGGTAGTCGTGACCCCAAGAAGCAGAAGACAGGAGGATGACGTGCAGGTAAGCCAAGTATATAATTATATTCAACACCGGATGAGAGTCATGCACACAGTGTGCAGCTAACAGTAACAGAAACAATGCTCGAGCCCTGACGAAAGGGCCATGCAGGCTATTATAAAAGCCAGCTGATTGACAACCACTATCTGGTGTGGCCAAGCTGCCAATCAGCGGCAGGTGAGGGGAAAGAGTCATGCAGGAAAAGGAACCAGAAATACGAGCGCTACACAGGAAATAAACACAAACTAAGGAAACATAAGATGTGATGTGACAGATCGTCACATCCACAAAGCAAGCAAGAGAGCCGACTCCGCCCGAGGCTGCCCACCACAAACTCTTGGCCAATGTCCAGTCCACGCGGATTAGCGAGAATCCATCCAAAGAGACAGAAGTGTCCGGTACATGCCCACTGAGCCAGGGTTGCGTGAAGCTCGTCTATGCCGACGCCCAACCCTACTAGCGCCGCAGCCCTGTCTGCTCCTGCGCTTCTCTTCCGGTTTCTACACGCAGACTCCAGCGTGGCAGAGAGCCAGCAGCCTGTCTCTGGGGCAAACAAAGCCACGCATTCTAAAGTTCCCAAAAAAGCAGCAAAAAGCAGGGCAGAATCCACCAAAGTGTCACCCCGTGTTGCACAGTCCTGGAGAGGGCTGATCCAAGAAACACAGACAAAAACAAGAGGGGAACCAGCACAAACACAAAGGGGGAAAGACAAGAACCCAGAGCTCCTGCGCTCAGCAGCCACTACAGCGGCGCCATCTCCCAGACAAAAAAAGTATCATTTGGTCCAATAATAAAAAATACCCGTATGAGTGATAAATACCAAAACCAAACTTTTAACATTTTTGGTCCATACCAGAGTACCAAACCAAAAATGTGGACGCAGCCTAGTAGATCTTATTTGGCTTTGTTCTCTGACTCCTTTTCTTTCTTGTCAGGTATAAGCTCAACCAGTGGTGGGCACAGTCCTACCTTCTCGGAGTCCCTCGCATCGTCGCAGGCTTCCGTAACGACGACGGAATTGTTGAGTCTGTGAAGACTTTTGAAGTCAGCGATATTCCAAAGATTGCTGAGGTACACCGTTGTTGTTGTTGTTAGATGTCATTGCAATGGTAAACAAAGAATAACTATTTGTATCTTTTGAGCAGCGTGAGGTAAACTTCTGGAAGCCAAATGTCTGCATGAACTTCTGCAGCAAATTCCTGTCTTTTGTCAAGAAGGTGGCGACCGAAGACGATCCCTGGTGAGAGCTTTTGTTGATAAAGATCAGTTTAGCCTGCTAACAGCTATTCTCTCTGTTGCAGTGTGGTATATCTGTTCTCCAGGGACGAGGGCTCCGATGTGACCTACTCTGTTCACAGGAACTCCTCTTATTCTTTCCTGCCGGACTGGTACGTAAAGGAAATGGATTGAAAATGCACACCTTCAGTACTAAATTAAGCTTAGCAATGAAACATGAGAAGTAATCTAAACAACATGGCTCTATAAGCACATTTTACCCACCTATACCAGTCTTTTAGCACAGTCAATGGATTCATGTGTGCTACATGGCGGTGTTGATCACCATCGCTCTCTGCAAAGTTTTCATCTTGTATACCAGTTGGAACAATGAAACATCTCTGACAAATTCTATACTCGTCTTATTTCTGTCTGCCCGAGTTAAGAAGTGAGCTCTGAATGGGAATTGTTAAAGACATATTTTATTGACCCCTGATATTAATAAAACAAAAAACACACAGTTTTTGTTTGGTTGACAGAATGCATTTTACACAATGTATGTTTAATAAAAAATAATCACATGAGTC
The DNA here is from genome assembly GCF_033978795.1 of Nerophis ophidion. NCBI lineage: Eukaryota > Metazoa > Chordata > Actinopteri > Syngnathiformes > Syngnathidae > Nerophis > Nerophis ophidion. The sequence continues at coordinate 42,691,993 of NC_084633.1, read as the reverse complement.
AAGTATTGCAATAGAAGCTAGGAAGAATTTACATGTAAACTTTACACCAAAGGGATGTATGTATGTCCACTGCAGTAGACATTTGTCTTTTGCCTAAAAGGCAATTTTCTTTTCTTCACAAAATGTGTAACTCTAAAAAAAAATAATGTCCACTGCAGAGGACACTGGCTCTCAGGGAGATTTAAATTATTATTAAGATAGACATGGCAAATTTTTTTTTTTTTGGGCTCCTAACACGTCTTTGCTACTTTCTTGTGTCATTTCCAGTCCAGGAAAAAAAACAACTTTGGCTCACTTTACATATAAATACATATATACATGTTTATGTAAACACACACACTTCCTTCTATATACATACAAATATATACATATACATGTATATACACATATACATTGATATACACACACAAACATATATACATGTGTATGTAAACATACACACTTCCTTCTATATACATACAAATATATATACACATATATAGAATAGATACATATACATGTATATACACATATACATTGATATACACACACACATATATACATGTGTATGTACAGTGGTGGTCAAAAGTGTAGGTACACGTGTAAAGAACATGATGTCATGGCTGTCTTGAGTTTCCAATCATTTCTACAACTCTTATTTGATTGTGATGTAGTGATTGGAGCACATACTTGTTGCTCACATCATGAAGTTTGCTTCTTTTATGAATTTATTATGGCTCTACTGAAAATGTGAGCATGTCTGCTGGGTCAAAAGTATACGTACAGCAACATACATGATCAATTTTGGTGATGTAGAAGAGTTACAATCAAATCAAATGAGCTTCGTGGCCTCTTCACTTCATGTGAGTGATTATGATTGACGACACCTGAGTTCATTCAAACAGGGCTCATGTGATGCAGTCATTAGACTCGCTTACAAAGGCGACAATGGGAAAGTCAAAGGAACTCAGCACAGATCTGAAAAAACGAAGAGAGGAAAAGGCGGCCAAAACTTTCGAAAGTCCCAATTTTGTTTAAAATAACTCCCCGGGTTCAAGTCCCAGACAGTTTGGCGTATTTGTGTGAAGCAGAGGAGTCTAGCAGATGATCTCTGGGAATTGGAGGCCTTTGAGATGCATCTTTTTAAACAGTTTGGCAGATTTGTGTGAGGCAGAGGAGTCCAGCAAGTGTTTCCAAGGAGTTGAAGCCCTCTTGTGGACCAACGTTGAAAAAAAAAAAACTCCCCCGGGATGACTCGCAGTAGTAAGGAAGACCTAAATAAGCCCCAAAAGCCAAAAGGTCAACTGGGCTGCAACAGACCTAAATGTGGGGAAAAAAGCCAAAGAAATGTAAAATTCCCTCCCTGTGAGTGACTTGGGCAAGGCCCAGGGAGATCTGACATGGGGCAAAGGTCAAAAAGGCCCAGAGGATGACTGACAGGTGAGCTGGGAAAGAAAAGTAACATGAAATGTAAAAGAGACTGTGGGGAGTGAGAGCCCTCCTGTGGACTTCTGCCGCCATTGCACCCACACACAAATTCATTCTTTCCAAGGGTGCCTTATTTAGTGTCCCAGACTTTGCAGGGGGGTTCTGAAAAAGTCAGCATTCTTTCCAAGTGCTCCTTATTTAGAGGAGCAGACTTATGAAGAAACTACTCTGGCCATTGTCCACGTGTCTCTTCATGCGAGTGGAGGTGGCCCTCGAGAAATATCAGA
>NC_084633.1:42642799-42687799 GCF_033978795.1 Nerophis ophidion | reverse complement strand
ATTTCAGGTGAAAACGGGGATTAGAAGCTACCTTGAGCTCCAGCAGAAATAGAATCCATCTCCTCAGTCCTGTCTGTCTTCTGGCTACTTCCTGTTTCCGGCTTACAAGCAACACTGATTGGACCACGGTGGTCATGTGACTAGGAAGAGTGCTGCTGAGCTCCCAAAGAGTAAACAGAGCAAGAGCACAGCAGTCACTTCCTGCTCCCGGCTTACAAGCAACACTGATTGGACCACGGTGGTCATGTGACTAGGAAGAGTGCTGTTGAGCTCCCAAAGAGTAAACAGAGCAAGAGCACAGCAGTCACTTCCTGCTAGCGGCTTACAAGCAGCACTAATTGGTCCGTGGTGGTCACATGACCAGGAAGAGCACGAAGAGTAAATAGAAAGGCAAGAGCCTAATCGTCTCCATAAAGGTATGAATGTATTTGACACATGTGTTACACATCCTTGCATCCATCTTCTTCCACTTATCTGAGGTCGGGTCGCGGGGGCAGCAGCCTAAGCAGGGAAGCCCAGATGCTCCTCTCCCCAGCCACTTCGTCCGTCCCTTGCCGGGGAATCCCGAGGCGTTCTCAGTCCCCGTTACACTTTACTGACTCAAATACATTTTCAGTTTACTGAATGGTTTCGGATCGTATCGTTCCGCATAAACTGATACCGTCCCTGAATCGTACCGACAACCTCAAATTATGATTTGAATGGAATTGTTGCTAAAGCGAAGTGTTACACTCCTACGTCGTAAGTGTAATTACTAAATGACCTTGTGAAAGACTACAAGTCTTTTAACTGCATCGGAAACGCAGATTTTTGGACACTTTTGGTCCTCCTGGTGGTGGCAGGACATGTAGCAGCAACAAGAGGGAAGCCATCTCTTGGACACTTTTGGTCCTCCTGGTGGTGGCAGGACATGTAGCAGCAACAAGAGGGAAGCCATCTCTTGGACACTTTTGGTCCTCCTGGTGGTGGCAGGACATGTAGCAGCAACAAGAGGGAAGCCATCTCTTGGACACTTTTGGTCCTCCTGGTGGTGGCAGGACATGAAGCAGCAACAAGAGGGAAGCCATCTCTTGGACACTTTTGGTCCTCCTGGTGGTGGCAGGACATGTAGCAGCAACAAGAGGGAAGCCATCTTTTGGACACTTTTGGTCCTCCTGATGGCGGCAGGACATGAAGCAGCAACAAGAGGGAAGCCATCTTTTGGACACTTTTGGTCCTCCTGGTGGTGGCAGGACATGTAGCAGCAACAAGAGAGAAGCCATCTCTTGGACACTTTTGGTCCTCCTGGTGGTGGCAGGACATGTAGCAGCAACAAGAGGGAAGCCATCTTTTGGACACTTTTGGTCCTCCTGGTGGTGGCAGGACATGTAGCAGCAACAAGAGGGAAGCCATCTTTTGGACACTTTTGGTCCTCCTGGTGGTGGCAGGACATGTAGCAGCAACAAGAGGGAAGCCATCTTTTGGACACTTTTGGTCCTCCTGGTGGTGGCAGGACATGTAGCAGCAACAAGAGGGAAGCCATCTTTTGGACACTTTTGGTCCTCCTGGTGGTGGCAGGACATGTAGCAGCAACAAGAGGGAAGCCATCTTTTGGACACTTTTGGTCCTCCTGGTGGTGGCAGGACATGTAGCAGCAACAAGAGGGAAGCCATCTTTTGGACACTTTTGGTCCTCCTGGTGGTGGCAGGACATGTAGCAGCAACAAGAGGGAAGCCATCTCTTGGACACTTTTGGTCCTCCTGGTGGTGGCAGGACATGTAGCAGCAACAAGAGGGAAGCCATCTTTTGGACACTTTTGGTCCTCCTGGTGGCGGCAGGACATGTAGCAGCAACAAGAGGGAAGCCATCTTTTGGACACTTTTGGTCCTCCTGGTGGTGGCAGGACATGTAGCAGCAACAAGAGGGAAGCCATCTTTTGGACACTTTTGGTCCTCCTGGTGGTGGCAGGACATGTAGCAGCAACAAGAGGGAAGCCATCTCTTGGACACTTTTGGTCCTCCTGGTGGTGGCAGGACATGTAGCAGCAACAAGAGGGAAGCCATCTCTTGGACACTTTTGGTCCTCCTGGTGGTGGCAGGACATGTAGCAGCAACAAGAGGGAAGCCATCTTTTGGACACTTTTGGTCCTCCTGGTGGCGGCAGGACATGTAGCAGCAACAAGAGAGAAGCCATCTCTTGGACACTTTTGGTCCTCCTGGTGGTGGCAGGACATGTAGCAGCAACAAGAGGGAAGCCATCTTTTGGACACTTTTGGTCCTCCTGGTGGTGGCAGGACATGTAGCAGCAACAAGAGAGAAGCCATCTTTTGGACACTTTTGGTCCTCCTGGTGGTGGCAGGACATGTAGCAGCAGCAAGAGGGAAGCCATCTCTTGGACACTTTTGGTCCTCCTGGTGGCGGCAGGACATGTAGCAGCAACAAGAGGGAAGCCATCTTTTGGACACTTTTGGTCCTCCTGGTGGTGGCAGGACATGTAGCAGCAACAAGAGGGAAGCCATCTTTTGGACACTTTTGGTCCTCCTGGTGGCGGCAGGACATGTAGCAGCAACAAGAGGGAAGCCATCTTTTGGACACTTTTGGTCCTCCTGGTGGTGGCAGGACATGTAGCAGCAACAAGAGGGAAGCCATCTTTTGGACACTTTTGGTCCTCCTGATGGCGGCAGGACATGTAGCAGCAACAAGAGGGAAGTCATCTTTTGGACACTTTTGGTCCTCCTGGTGGTGGCAGGACATGTAGCAGCAACAAGAGGGAAGCCATCTTTTGGACACTTTTGGTCCTCCTGGTGGTGGCAGGACATGTAGCAGCAACAAGAGGGAAGCCATCTTTTGGACACTTTTGGTCCTCCTGATGGCGGCAGGACATGAAGCAGCAACAAGAGGGAAGCCATCTTTTGGACACTTTTGGTCCTCCTGGTGGTGGCAGGACATGTAGCAGCAACAAGAGAGAAGCCATCTCTTGGACACTTTTGGTCCTCCTGGTGGTGGCAGGACATGTAGCAGCAACAAGAGGGAAGCCATCTTTTGGACACTTTTGGTCCTCCTGGTGGTGGCAGGACATGTAGCAGCAACAAGAGGGAAGCCATCTTTTGGACAATTTTGGTCCTCCTGGTGGCGGCAGGACATGTAGCAGCAACAAGAGGGAAGCCATCTTTTGGACAATTTTGGTCCTCCTGGTGGCGGCAGGACATGTAGCAGCAACAAGAGGGAAGCCATCTTTTGGACACTTTTGGTCCTCCTGGTGGTGCCAGGACATGTAGCAGCAACAAGAGGGAAGCCATCTTTTGGACACTTTTGGTCCTCCTGGTGGTGGCAGGACATGAAGCAGCAACAAGAGGGAAGCCATCTCTTGGACACTTTTGGTCCTCCTGGTGGCGGCAGGACATGTAGCAGCAACAAGAGGGAAGCCATCTTTTGGACACTTTTGGTCCTCCTGGTGGTGGCAGGACATGTAGCAGCAACAAGAGGGAAGCCATCTCTTGGACACTTTTGGTCCTCCTGGTGGTGGCAGGACATGTAGCAGCAACAAGAGGGAAGCCATCTTTTGGACACTTTTGGTCCTCCTGGTGGTGGCAGGACATGAAGCAGCAACAAGAGGGAAGCCATCTTTTGGACACTTTTGGTCCTCCTGGTGGTGGCAGGACATGAAGCAGCAACAAGAGGGAAGCCATCTTTTGGACACTTTTGGTCCTCCTGATGGCGGCAGGACATGAAGCAGCAACAAGAGGGAAGCCATCTTTTGGACACTTTTGGTCCTCCTGGTGGTGGCAGGACATGTAGCAGCAACAAGAGAGAAGCCATCTCTTGGACACTTTTGGTCCTCCTGGTGGTGGCAGGACATGTAGCAGCAACAAGAGGGAAGCCATCTTTTGGACACTTTTGGTCCTCCTGGTGGTGGCAGGACATGTAGCAGCAACAAGAGGGAAGCCATCTTTTGGACAATTTTGGTCCTCCTGGTGGCGGCAGGACATGTAGCAGCAACAAGAGGGAAGCCATCTTTTGGACAATTTTGGTCCTCCTGGTGGCGGCAGGACATGTAGCAGCAACAAGAGGGAAGCCATCTTTTGGACACTTTTGGTCCTCCTGGTGGTGGCAGGACATGTAGCAGCAACAAGAGGGAAGCCATCTTTTGGACACTTTTGGTCCTCCTGGTGGTGGCAGGACATGTAGCAGCAACAAGAGGGAAGCCATCTTTTGGACACTTTTGGTCCTCCTGGTGGCGGCAGGACATGTAGCAGCAACAAGAGGGAAGCCATCTTTTGGACACTTTTGGTCCTCCTGGTGGTGGCAGGACATGTAGCAGCAACAAGAGGGAAGCCATCTTTTGGACACTTTTGGTCCTCCTGGTGGTGGCAGGACATGTAGCAGCAACAAGAGGGAAGCCATCTCTTGGACACTTTTGGTCCTCCTGGTGGCGGCAGGACATGTAGCAGCAACAAGAGGGAAGCCATCTTTTGGACACTTTTGGTCCTCCTGGTGGTGGCAGGACATGTAGCAGCAACAAGAGGGAAGCCATCTCTTGGACACTTTTGGTCCTCCTGGTGGTGGCAGGACATGTAGCAGCAACAAGAGGGAAGCCATCTTTTGGACACTTTTGGTCCTCCTGGTGGTGGCAGGACATGAAGCAGCAACAAGAGGAAGCCATCTTTTGGACACTTTTGGTCCTCCTGGTGGTGGCAGGACATGTAGCAGCAACAAGAGGGAAGCCATCTTTTGGACACTTTTGGTCCTCCTGGTGGTGGCAGGACATGTGGCAGCAACAAGAGGGAAGCCATCTTTTGGACACTTTTGGTCCTCCTGGTGGTGGCAGGACATGTAGCAGCAACAAGAGGGAAGCCATCTTTTGGACACTTTTGGTCCTCCTGGTGGTGGCAGGACATGTAGCAGCAACAAGAGGGAAGCCACCTTTTGGACACTTTTGGTCCTCCTGGTGGTGGCAGGACATGTAGCAGCAACAAGAGGGAAGCCATCTTTTGGACACTTTTGGTCCTCCTGGTGGTGGCAGGACATGTAGCAGCAACAAGAGGGAAGCCATCTTTTGGACACTTTTGGTCCTCCTGGTGGTGGCAGGACATGTAGCAGCAACAAGAGGGAAGCCATCTCTTGGACACTTTTGGTCCTCCTGGTGGTGGCAGGACATGTAGCAGCAACAAGAGGGAAGCCATCTTTTGGACACTTTTGGTCCTCCTGGTGGCGGCAGGACATGTAGCAGCAACAAGAGAGAAGCCATCTTTTGGACACTTTTGGTCCTCCTGGTGGTGGCAGGACATGTAGCAGCAACAAGAGGGAAGCCATCTTTTGGACACTTTTGGTCCTCCTGGTGGTGGCAGGACATGTAGCAGCAACAAGAGAGAAGCCATCTTTTGGACACTTTTGGTCCTCCTGGTGGTGGCAGGACATGTAGCAGCAACAAGAGGGAAGCCATCTTTTGGACACTTTTGGTCCTCCTGGTGGTGGCAGGACATGTAGCAGCAACAAGAGGGAAGCCATCTTTTGGACACTTTTGGTCCTCCTGGTGGTGGCAGGACATGTAGCAGCAACAAGAGGGAAGCCATCTTTTGGACACTTTTGGTCCTCCTGGTGGTGGCAGGACATGTAGCAGCAACAAGAGGGAAGCCATCTTTTGGACACTTTTGGTCCTCCTGGTGGTGGCAGGACATGTAGCAGCAACAAGAGGGAAGCCATCTTTTGGACACTTTTGGTCCTCCTGGTGGTGGCAGGACATGTAGCAGCAACAAGAGGGAAGCCATCTTTTGGACACTTTTGGTCCTCCTGGTGGTGGCAGGACATGTAGCAGCAACAAGAGGGAAGCCATCTTTTGGACACTTTTGGTCCTCCTGGTGGTGGCAGGACATGTAGCAGCAACAAGAGGGAAGCCATCTTTTGGACACTTTTGGTCCTCCTGGTGGTGGCAGAATTATCATTCTCTTGGATGAATGAATGAAGTGAAAATACTTCAAAATGAACTCTTTGGAGTTTGAATGAAAATGATAAAGAAGAAAAGTGACTTGTGGAGTCATCAATATCACTTCCTGTTGGACTTCCTGCTGACGGCCACCTTTGACACAAGTCTGGTCTCTGGTGTGCAGGTGAGCTGCTAGGCCTCTTGGATGATGTCACACCTGAAGAATGGATCCCAGTTCTGAAGTAGTCCAGTGGACACCTGCTGGTCCAATAGTCAAGTGAAGTCTCGATTCACCTGCGGGCAAGAAAATACACTATATTGCCAAAAGTCTTTGGCCACCTGCCTTGCCTCACATCCATCCTTCCATCCATCCATCCATCTTCTTCCGCTCATCCGAAGTGGGGCCGCAGGTGTGTTTAAAGACTAGTGTATACAAATGCCGACATCATAGTGATAAACGTTGGGTCAGGCGATGATGTGTACACAATTGATAATAACTATAGCAACGGCCTTTAAGCATAAGAGTTGTGTGATCATTTATGAATAATTCTAAGAACTACAGGGAGGAGGTGAAACATCTGGTTGACTGGTGCAGAACCAACAACCTGGTCCTGAACGTTGACAAGACCGAGGAGATCATCGTGGACTTCAGGAGGCTCGAGTCCAGCCACGCACTACTCTTAGTCAACGGCACAGCAGTGGAGATGGTAAGCAGCACCAAGTTCCTGGGAGTTTGATTGATTGAAACTTTTATTAGTAGATTGCACAGTACAGTACATATTATTAGTAGATTGTACAGTACAGTACATATTATTAGTAGATTGCACAGTACAGTACATATTATTAGTAGATTGCACAGTACAGTACATATTATTAGTAGATTGCACAGTACAGTACATATTATTAGTAGATTGCACAGTACAGTACATATTATTAGTAGATTGCACAGTACAGTACATATTATTAGTAGATTGCACAGTACAGTACATATATTAGTAGATTGCACAGTACAGTACATATTATTAGTAGATTGTACAGTACAGTACATATTATTAGTAGATTGTACAGTACAGTACATATTATTAGTAGATTGTACAGTACAGTACATATTATTAGTAGATTGCACAGTACAGTACATATTATTAGTAGATTGCACAGTACAGTACATATTAGTAGATTGCACAGTACAGTACATATTATTAGTAGATTGCACAGTACAGTACATATTATTAGTAGATTGTACAGTACAGTACATATTATTAGTAGATTGCACAGTACAGTACATATTATTAGTAGATTGCACAGTACAGTACATATTATTAGTAGATTGCACAGTACATATTAGTAGATTGCACAGTACATATTAGTAGATTGCACAGTACAGTACATATTATTAGTAGATTGCACAGTACAGTACATATTATTAGTAGATTGTACAGTACAGTACATATTATTAGTAGATTGCACAGTACATATTAGTAGATTGCACAGTACAGTACATATTAGTAGTAGATTGCACAGTACATATTATTAGTAGATTGCACAGTACAGTACATATATTAGTAGATTGCACAGTACAGTACATATTATTAGTAGATTGTACAGTACAGTACATATTATTAGTAGATTGCACAGTACAGTACATATTATTAGAAGATTGCACAGTACAGTACATATTAGTAGTAGATTGCACAGTACAGTACATATTATTAGTAGATTGCACAGTACAGTACATATTATTAGAAGATTGCACAGTACAGTACATATTAGTAGTAGATTGCACAGTACAGTACATATTATTAGTAGATTGCACAGTACATATTAGTAGATTGCACAGTACAGTACATATTATTAGTAGATTGTACAGTACAGTACATATTATTAGTAGATTGCACAGTACAGTACATATTATTAGTAGATTGCACAGTACAGTACATATTATTAGTAGATTGCACAGTACAGTACATATTAGTAGTAGATTGCACAGTACAGTACATATTATTAGTAGATTGCACAGTACAGTACATATTATTAGTAGATTGCACAGTACATATTAGTAGATTGCACAGTACAGTACATATTATTAGTAGATTGCACAGTACAGTACATATTATTAGTAGATTGCACAGTACAGTACATATTATTAGTAGATTGCACAGTACAGTACATATTCCCTACAATTGACCACTAAATGGTAACACCCCAATAAGTTTTTCAACTTGTTTAAGTCGGGGTCCACCTTCATCAATTCATGGTCATGAATTGATGCAAATAACTGACAAAAACAAGAAGAACTCATAGCCATAGCACACATCTTACACACATGTGAGAGGGATGTGTACTATGGCTATGAGTTATTCTTGTTTTTTCACCTTGGCCTCAGTCTGGACCCTCTCTCCAGGGGCCCAGGCTTGGACCGATTAAAAAAAAAAAAAAAATTTAATTTAATTTTAATCTTCTATTTTTTTCTCCTGTTCCTTTCACATAAGTGAGATATGTATGATGATGATGTTCCTTTCACTTAAGTGAGATATGTATGATGATGATGTTCCTTTCACTTAAGTGAGATATGTATGATGATGATGTTCCTTTCACTTAAGTGAGATCTGTATGATGATGATGTTCCTTTCACTTAAGTGAGATATGTATGATGATGATGTTCCTTTCACTTAAGTGAGATATGTATGATGATGATGTTCCTTTCACTTAAGTGAGATATGTATGATGATGATGTTCCTTTCACTTAAGTGAGATATGTATGATGATGATGTTCCTTTCACTTAAGTGAGATATGTATGATGATGATGTTCCTTTCACTTAAGTGAGATATGTATGATGATGATGTTCCTTTCACTTAAGTGAGATCTGTATGATGATGATGTTCCTTTCACTTAAGTGAGATATGTATGATGATGATGTTCCTTTCACTTAAGTGAGATATGTATGATGATGATGTTCCTTTCACTTAAGTGAGATATGTATGATGATGATGTTCCTTTCACTTAAGTGAGATATGTATGATGATGATGTTCCTTTCACTTAAGTGAGATATGTATGATGATGATGTTCCTTTCACTTAAGTGAGATATGTATGATGATGATGTTCCTTTCACTTAAGTGAGATATGTATGATGATGATGTTCCTTTCACTTAAGTGAGATATGTATGATGATGATGTTCCTTTCACTTAAGTGAGATATGTATGATGATGATGTTCCTTTCACATAAGTGAGATATGTATGATGATGATGTTCCTTTCACTTAAGTGAGATATGTATGATGATGATGTTCCTTTCACTTAAGTGAGATATGTATGATGATGATGTTCCTTTCACTTAAGTGAGATCTGTATGATGATGATGTTCCTTTCACTTAAGTGAGATATGTATGATGATGATGTTCCTTTCACTTAAGTGAGATATGTATGATGATGATGTTCCTTTCACTTAAGTGAGATATGTATGATGATGATGTTCCTTTCACTTAAGTGAGATATGTATGATGATGATGTTCCTTTCACTTAAGTGAGATATGTATGATGATGATGTTCCTTTCACTTAAGTGAGATATGTATGATGATGATGTTCCTTTCACTTAAGTGAGATATGTATGATGATGATGTTCCTTTCACTTAAGTGAGATATGTATGATGATGATGTTCCTTTCACTTAAGTGAGATATGTATGATGATGATGTTCCTTTCACTTAAGTGAGATATGTATGATGATGATGTTCCTTTCACTTAAGTGAGATATGTATGACGATGATGTCTCTGAGCTGCTCCACCTCTATGTCCCCACCTTCTCCCTCCATGTGAGACAGGCCCCTTCTTTGGTTATGTGGAGGTGGTCCTCCAGGGGGTTCTTCTCTCTCCATGTGAGACAGGCCCCTTCTTTGGTTATGTGGAGGTGGTCCTCCAGGGGGTTCTTCTCTCTCCATGTGAGACAGACCCCTTCTTTGGTTATGTGGAGGTGGTCCTCCAGGGGGTTCTTCTCTCTCCATGTGAGACAGGCCCCTTCTTTGGTTATGTGGAGGTGGTCCTCCAGGGGGTTCTTCTCTCTCCATGTGAGACAGGCCCCTTCTTTGGTTATGTGGAGGTGGTCCTCCAGGGGGTTCTTCTCTCTCCATGTGAGACAGACCCCTTCTTTGGTTATGTGGAGGTGGTCCTCCAGGGGGTTCTTCTCTCTCCATGTGAGACAGGCCCCTTCTTTGGTTATGTGGAGGTGGTCCTCCAGGGGGTTCTTCTCTCTCCATGTGAGACAGGCCCCTTCTTTGGTTATGTGGAGGTGGTCCTCCAGGGGGTTCTTCTCTCTCCATGTGAGACAGGCCCCTTCTTTGGTTATGTGGAGGTGGTCCTCCAGGGGGTTCTTCTCTCTCCATGTGAGACAGGCCCCTTCTTTGGTTATGTGGAGGTGGTCCTCCAGGGGGTTCTTCTCCCTCCATGTGAGACAGGCCCCTTCTTTGGTTATGTGGAGGTGGTCCTCCAGGGGGTTCTTCTCTCTCCATGTGAGACAGGCCCCTTCTTTGGTTATGTGGAGGTGGTCCTCCAGGGGGTTCTTCTCTCTCCATGTGAGACAGGCCCCTTCTTTGGTTATGTGGAGGTGGTCCTCCAGGGGGTTCTTCTCTCTCCATGTGAGACAGGCCCCTTCTTTGGTTATGTGGAGGTGGTCCTCCAGGGGGTTCTTCTCCCTCCATGTGAGACAGGCCCCTTCTTTGGTTATGTGGAGGTGGTCCTCCAGGGGGTTCTTCTCTCTCCATGTGAGACAGGCCCCTTCTTTGGTTATGTGGAGGTGGTCCTCCAGGGGGTTCTTCGGACCACCGGTCAACGCCATGAGAGCCCGGATCATGTTCACAATACACTTTTTTATTTTTCAATAAGTGTCTCTTTTGTGCTTTTCAGCAATTGCCTGTTGTGGTTCTCTCTCTCTCTCTCTCTCTCGCTCCACCACAGCTCTCCCTCCCCCCTGGCCGCTGCCTTTCAGCAGAGTGACAGGTGATTAGATAACCAGCTCCAGGTGGGCCGTCTAAGCACCTGTCGCTGATCTGGAAGCCGGCCCTGGCACACCTCGCTTCGCTGCCTGCCGCAGGCCACGCCTCCCTCCACAGGCTACTTTTAAGACCCTTCTTAAAGCCCATTTTTATCCACTGGCTTTTAACCCAGCATGAGACTTTACACTGTTGTTAACTTTTTTTTACTTTTTAACTGCTTTTTATCTAACAAATTGTTCTCAGGATAATTTGTATTTTGCTTTTTCAATGTGTATTTTAATTCTGTTTTAAATTTTATTTTTTTTTGTCTGTCCTTTGCCTTTATTTCTTTGTGGTGTACGGCCCTTCCTTCCTTAACTCTGCTCCTTTTTAAAGGACTTTATAAATACTGTTTGTAAGGTATGGTATAATGGTGTCTTTATTAAGGCAACTTGTTTTTCCACCCTACTGCTACTTTAATAGGGCAGCTCACGTTGCTGCGGATCAGTGACACCTTTGCTTAATGTCACTCACACACACACACACACCGACACACACACACAATCCTTCATTAGACAACATTTGGTGACACACTTCCTGGCTGATGGCTAATTATTGTGTGTACCAATAATTATCACCAGCGTAATGTAAACAAATGTCATGGGTGGATCTACACCAGACATCCACTGTAATGATACCAAGTACAAGAGTGTATCTAGTCGATGCTACTATGATTACATAGATATTTTTTTAGCATTACAAAATCTTATTTAGTTTTTAAAAAATGTATATTATATCTTTAAATTCAGGAAATACGTCCCTGGACACTTGGGATGGATTAGATTAGATTAGATTAGATAGTACTTTATTTATTCCGTCAGGAGAGTTCCTTCAGGAAAATTAAAATTTTCAGCACAATCCCATTCAAGGTTAGACAAACATTACAGGGAGACAGAACAGGATCGCTGACGGGTCTGCCGGCTTCCAGCGCCCCTTACAAAAAAGATGACATACAGGTAAACAAGGGGGGTGGGTGGGGGGAAAGAAAAAAATAGAAGATTATAATAAAATTTAAAAAATCGGTCTTAGCCTAGGCCCTGGAGTGGGGGTGCAGACTGAGGCCAAGGGGAAAAAAACCAACTCACAGCCATAGTACACATCCCTCTTCCATGTGTGTAAGAGGGAAACATCAAACATCAAAGAACACAGAGGACATTAAAGACATTAAAGCAGCAGATACAAGCAGACACTTCTACATACAGCTATGAATAAAAAGTAAAAGAAACATATCCACTGTGGTGGCCTCTGCGGTGTTCCACGCCATCGTCTGCTGGGGTGGAGGGAGCATGGCCAGAGACAGGAGCAGACCCAACAAAGCAACCAAGACAGCCGACTCCACTCTCGGCCAGTGTCCAGTCTGAGGACTTTGAATATGACCAATGTATGATCCTGTAACTACTTGGTATCAGATCCATACCTAAATGTGTGGTATCATCCAAAACTAATGTCAAGTATGATAGAGAAGAGAGATATCAATCAATCAATCAATGTTTACTTATATAGCCCTAAATCACTAGTGTCTCAAAGGGCTGCACAAACCACTACGACATCGCCGGTGATTACATTTGAACAGAAGTGTAGATAGAACATGTTGAAACATAAAATAAGCAGATAGTAACAGTAAATTAACAAGTTGATGCCATTTTTTTGTGGTCCTGTTTGTTCATAAAAGTGTTGAAATAGCTGCAACACACTTCTGTGGAGTTTAGAAAAGGCATGGACATGGCCACCCTAATCTTGCTGCTTTCAAACCAAAACTTGAATGACAATTGTCCTATTTTCCAGACTATAAGCCGCTACAGTTTTTTCTACGTTTTGACCACCGCAGCTCGTAAAACTATTATTTATACTTTGACTTTGAAAGTCATTTGGATAGTCTGCTGAAAGGTAGTTATCCCCTGGAATAAAGTGTGTGTCAAGTGCCCTCCTATCCATTTTCTACCGCTTATTCCCTTTCAGGGTTGCGGGGGGCGCTGGCGCCTATCTCAGCTACAATCGGGCGGAAGGCGGGGTACACCCTGGACAAGTCGCCACCTCATCGCAGGGCCAACACAGATAGACAGACAACATTCACACACTAGGGACCATTTAGTGTTGCCAATCAACCTATCCCCAGGTGCATGTCTTTGGAAGTGGGAGGGGCCTATCCCCAGGTGCATGTCTTTGGAGGTGGGAGGGGCCTATCCCCAGGTGCATGTCTTTGGAGGTGGGAGGGGCCTATCCCCAGGTGCATGTCTTTGGAGGTGGGAGGAGCCTATCCCCAGGTGCATGTCTTTGGAGGTGGGAGGGGCCTATCCCCAGGTGCATGTCTTTGGAGGTGGGAGGGGCCTATCCCCAGGTGCATGTCTTTGGAGGTGGGAGGGGCCTATCCCCAGGTGCATGTCTTTGGAAGTGGGAGGAAGCCGGAGTACCCGGAGGGAACCCACGCAGTCACGGGGAGAACATGCAAACTCCACACAGAAAGATCCCGAGCCTGGATTTGAACCCAGGACAGCAGGACCTTGGTATTGTGAGGCAGACGCACTAACCCCTCTGCCACCGTGAAGCCTGTTTGTCAAGTGATTGCTGAGTAATTCTGCTAATCTTGTTGACTTAATCCTTCCAAACTAATGGAGTTTGTCAACTCTGTCAGGGATGAAGTGTGCCGGCCGCTTCTCCACAAACTTCCTGGTGAGCGGCCGGCTCGCATCAAGTCGGAGGAAGCACGCTTCTTGGGTTTTTGCAGCAGACAATTGAGACAGATATTCTCGCAATTGCCTCAAAAAGTTTGATTTTATTGATACAATCAGATCTCCCTTGCAGGTGAAAATGATGTCCAGAGCTCCAAGGTAAGGTAATTACTTTTTTTTCTCAATCAAATTCAAATAACATCCAGATGGCAGGTGAGGCTTGTGTGTTGACAGATTAAAGATGGCCTTTGACCCCAAAGAAAATGAACATTGCTTCATGCAAAAATCCACTTAGTGAATGGACTGAAAATGCATCTAATCAATGCATTTATTGATCTATTTATTTGCTCAATGTTCTTACTTTCAACATATGCCCAATTTACAAAAGAAATTGAAACCTGTTTAAGTTTTTGGGTTTATCGAAAACTATGACGACTTAGCAAATACATAATAATAAATAATATACATAACAAGTGTCGTCAGGGCGATACATTCATAAACTGGTGGTGTCGATACCAAGGGTCGTATCAGTATAGGATCGATACTGAAGTGTTTAGATCAGACCTGGGCAAATGAAGGCCCGGGGGCCACATGCGGCCAGTTAAGCTTTTCAATCTGGCCCAGTCGGACATTTCCAAATAATATTTTTAGATGTTTAAGATGTAAAGAGTAGCTGCAATTATCATCTTTTCTAATCACCCTAAGACTTCAACTGTACTAAGTCTTTACATGCTTGGAATCTGCATCACATACTAGTTACTATGGTCATCTAATTAGTTACTATGCTCATCTAATTAGTTACTATGCTCATCTAATTAGTTACTATGCTCATCTAATTACTTACTATGCTCATCTAATTACTTACTATGCTCATCTAATTACTTACTATGCTCATCTAATTACTTCCTATGCTCGTCTAATTACTTACTATGCTCGTCTAATTACTTACTATGCTCATCTAATTGGTTACTATGCTCATCTAATTACTTACTTTGCTCATCTAATTGGTTACTATTCTCATCTAATTGGTTACTGTGGTCACCTAATTACTGTCACCTAAGTCACAGGAGGTCAGACGAGGTACCAAACAGTGTGGGTGGGGAGTGTTTCCACAGAGTGTGAAATGTGGGTGTCAGGGACAGACGTGGAATGAGATTTTTACAACCAAGTTGTACATCTTAGTGATATATCACATATATCAGATTGTAGCTGGGTTTATTTTACCCTTCATGTTCATATTTCACATTTTTGTTGCGTTTGGCTTGATTGTAAAATATGTGTATGGAGAGGGGGTGTGACCTTCATATGTTTGTCAATATTCACTGTTTTATCCTTCATAGTTAATATTGTCAATCCCACATTCTTTATTTTCATGTACATTCTGGCTGTCTCATTCAGTCAAACATTTTTTAAAGTCCATCACGTTTTTTAAGGCGGTCTGTCATAACGTTTTCAGCATTCAATCAGTGAGGTTTTGTATTAGTTTGTCATGTCTTTGTGATCATGTCTGTTTAGTTATGTTCTGTTTTGTTTTTGACTCCATTAGTTCCTGTTTTTGTGCACCCTGCTTTGTTTTTGTTTCCATGTCTACCAATCAGTTCACAACTCACGCACCTGATTTGTCTGGACTCACGCACCTGTCATCACTGCCCCTATTTAAGCCTGTACTTGCCAGGCATCACCCTCTATCACCTTCTTCTCACCCTCTCCCACCCTCGTAATCCATGCGGATCAACCATGCTGCCTTTTTCATACTCTTCTCTCGGTCCATGTAAGGTTTCTTAATTCATGCCATAGTTTACAAGTTTTGTTTAATGACCATAGTTTTGCCTTAGTGCAAGTTTTTGTTTTTGTTCCTCCTCTGTGAGCGCTTTTCGTTTGTACCTTTTTTGAGTTATTAATTAAAAGTTGTCCTTACCTTCACGCCATGTCCGTTCCAATCGCTTTGCACCTCAGGAAATCAAACCAGGCCATAGTCCACCTCATGACATAGTGGTCCTAAAATTCAGTTGTATCGGCCCCCCAGACACATTTTTGTCTCGAAATTTGCCCCCCCCAAAATAATTGCCCAAATTGTTTTGTTGTAGTTTTTGTTGACGTTTCCAAGCCCGGGGAATAATTCCCCCGGACAGAGCAGGACTGGGAAGGGAAAAAGCAAGGGATTTAAGAGAGTAGTAAATTGATTGATTAAAACTTGTATTAGTAGATTGCACAGTTCAGTACATATTATTAGTAGATTGCACAGTACAGTACATATTATTAGTAGATTACACAGTACAGTACATATTATTAGTAGATTGCACAGTACAGTACATATTATTAGTAGATTGCACAGTACAGTACATATTATTAGTAGATTGCACAGTACAGTACATATTATTAGTAGATTGTACAGTACAGTACATATTATTAGTAGATTGCACAGTACAGTACATATTATTAGTAGATTGCACAGTACAGTACATATTATTAGTAGATTGCACAGTACAGTACATATTATTAGTAGATTGCACAGTACATATTAGTAGATTGCACAGTACAGTACATATTATTAGTAGATTGCACAGTACAGTACATATTATTAGTAGATTGCACAGTACAGTACATATTATTAGTAGATTGCACAGTACAGTACATATTATTAGTAGATTGCACAGTACAGTACATATTATTAGTAGATTGCACAGTACAGTACATATTATTAGTAGATTGCACAGTACATATTAGTAGATTGCACAGTACAGTACATATTATTAGTAGATTGCACAGTACAGTACATATTATTAGTAGATTGCACAGTACAGTACATATTATTAGTAGATTGCACAGTACAGTACATATTATTAGTAGATTACACAGTACAGTACATATTCCATACAATTGACCACTAAATGGTAACACCTCATTTTTAGTTATTAGTCTTCTACTTTTGTTTAGTCATTGTGTACCATTGACTTTGTCTTGATCAAACTGAACGTATTATTATGAAATCATTATGAATGTATTATTGTTGAACTGCCAACATAAGTCACTATAAATAGGTTGAAAAAAGGTGCACTTAATACATGAGCTAGTTTAAAACCCTGATTGGAATGTCTCCATTAGCGTATTGAGCTCATGAAATCGTACTTTTGTGGTTGATTTCAAACTATTGCAAGTGAATAAGTTCTGCAAATAAAACAAAGGTGCAGGTAAACAATGTTGTATCTGATTCGTACGATGCTTTCATTTGACAAATATTTATGATCCATTTTTGGTGAAATGATTCCTGCAAAGAAGAATGATAAAGTAATGACAATGTTTCTGTTTGTAAATGGAAGCATACGTCAGCTGTCTGATTTGTTGCATTGTGCACCTTAATTGTCCAACAGGTGGCCGGAGAAGCTGGTGAACAGCAAGATCAGCAGAGTGGCAAAGGTAGGTTCTGCTCTTATTAGACATGAAATACAGATCACAACATCATGCCTTGCTGTCTTTTATTGCAGTGACACAGAAAGCATCATTGCATATTTGTTCATACAATCTGGAAAGTGAATAAAACATGAATATAAATGTATAAAAAGTATGCCTCAGGATATAAAAAATATGCCTCAGGATATCCTTAGACAATTGCCTGTGTATTTGATTAGTAACATTATTTTCAATGTACACAATAAAAAACATGATATATATTTTATAATTTAAAAAAACTGGCAGCTCAGTCGGCCCAATTTTTACTGTAAAACGTATGTTGTTGTTTTTTACAGCATATTACAGTAAATAAAAAAAACAGTACCACTGTTTTCCTACGTTAAATTCTGGCAACTGGGCCACCTTTTTCTTTTAAAATCTATAAATTATTGTTCTTTTTATGGCGTATTTCTGTAAATGGAGAAAGAGCAGCAGGCAGGTTGTCGGCTTTTATTAGAAAATGACAGTGTTTTTTTTTGTTTTTTTTACAGCATATTACTGTAAACGGAAAAACTATATCGCTGTTTGCTTATGGGAAATTTCTGGCAACTGAGCAGACATTTTCCCTTTAAATGTACACTTGCTGTTTTTATGGCGTATTTCTCTAAATGAACAAACAGTCCCAGAAAATGTGTTGTTTTCTTTTCTGCAAAGGGTTACTGATAAAAAATGACGTTGGCTTTTACAGGATTGTGTGTGTTGTGTGTGTTACTGTAAATGGAAACAACTGTTTGCCAGTTTCGCACAACATCATGTCAATGTTGTTTTTGGTAAAATTCTGGCCACTGAGCCGCCTTTTTTCTTCATCATATGTAAAAGGATTAATATATAAATATATATATATATAAATGTGTGTGTGTATATATATGTGTGTGTGTGTATATATGTGTGTGTGTGTATATATGTGTGTATACAGTGGTGGTCAATAGTCTACATCCACGTGTAAAGGACATAATGTCATGACTGCCTTCAGTTTCCAATCATTTCTACAACTCTTATTTGTTTGTGATGTAGTGATTGGAGCACATACTTGTTGCTCACAAAAAACATTCATGAAGTTTGCTTCTTTTATGAATTTATTATGTCTCTACTGAAAATGTGAGCAATCAAAAGTATACGTACAGCAATGTTAATATTTGCTTACATGTCCCTTGGCAAGTTTACCTGCAATAAGGCGCTTTTGGTAGCCATCCACAAGCTTCTGCATACATTTTTCACCACAAAATTGCTGCAGTTCAGCTAAATGTGTTGCTTTTCTGACATGGACTTGTTTCTTCAGCGTTGTCCACACCTTTAATTCAGGACTTTGTGAAGGCCATTCTAAAGCCTTCATTCTAGCCTGATTTAGCCATTCCTTTACCACTTTTGAGGCTTGTTTGGGGTCATTGTCCTGTTGGAACCCCCAACTGTGCCCAAGACCCAACCTCCCCCCTGATGATTTTAGCTTGTCCTGAACAATTTGGAGCTGATCCTCCTTTTTTATTGTCCCATTTAAAGCAGCAGTTCCATTGGCAGCAAAACAGGCCCAGAGCATAATACTACCACCACCATGCTTGACGGTAGGTATGGTGTTCCTGAGATTAAAGGCCTCACCTTTTCTCCTCCAAACATATTGCTGGGTATTGTGGCCAAACAACTCACTTTTTGTTTCATCTGACCACAGAACTTTTTTTCCAGAAGATCTTATCTTTGTCCATTTGATGTCAGATGAAACCAAAAGTGATTTGCTCACATTTTCAGTAGAGCCATAATAAATTCATAAAAGAAGAAAATTTAACGAATGTTTTGTGTGATCAACAAGTATGTGCTCCAATCACTACATCACAAACAAATAAGAGTTCTAGAAATGATTGGAAAGTCATGACAGCCATGACATGATGTCCTTTACACGTGGATGTAGACTTTAGAAGGTGCCTGTATGAAATGCACTGTGTGCCCCATAGCAGCCGTCATGTTGGACCGTGTCTTCATCCAGTGGAGGCAAGGTTGCAAGCCAAGGCAGCTCCAGTTGTGGAAGGAGCAGCAAGATCTTCAACAAGACTTTGAGGAAACCAAAACAACAGCTTTTGTCATCTCCTTCATCCAAGCCAGCTCTGCAGCTTTGGAGCAGCCGGAGCTTTTCTTCCCTGCACACCTCCTCTCTCTCTGCAGCTCCATGCAGGAGGAGCAGTCGCTCCCTCAACAGACTCCACCAGAGATCCACCTCAGACGGTATTTGACACTCAGACTATTCTTTTTTTATGCACGCAGTCCGGAAGAAAATGACAAATATCTATTTTCCAAATAGAATGTGATGTTGTGGCTGGCAGTTTTACGCT
The DNA here is from genome assembly GCF_033978795.1 of Nerophis ophidion. Classification (NCBI taxonomy): domain Eukaryota; kingdom Metazoa; phylum Chordata; class Actinopteri; order Syngnathiformes; family Syngnathidae; genus Nerophis; species Nerophis ophidion. The sequence goes on along the minus strand of NC_084633.1, from coordinate 42,668,433 downwards.
AAAGAACGGAGCATTCTCGTCCTCCGCCCAACAGCCAATCAGGTTCATCCCAGATCTCTCTGGTCACCCTTCTGATTGATGTCAATCATTGTTGCTAATTCATGAATGGCTTTCATCCTTCAAGGAAAAACAAGGAGCGAAACCAAAAGAAGCAAATGAGCAGTTCAACCGAGACTATCAACTCATCTTGCTCGGAGCGCTCAACTACGGTACGTATTCACCACCCGCCCCCAAGTACCACCCTAATGACGGCACATCTTCACCACCCGCCCCCAAGTACCACCCTAATGACAGCACATCTTCACCACCCGCCCCCAAGTACCACCCTAATGACAGCACATCTTCACCACCCGCCCCCAAGTACCACCCTAATGACAGCACATCTTCACCACCCGCCCCCAAGTACCACCCTAATGACGGCACATCTTCACCACCCGCCCCCAAGTACCACCCTAATGACGGCACATCTTCACCACCCACCCCCAAGTACCACCCTAATGACAGCACATCTTCACCACCCGCCCCCAAGTACCACCCTAATGACAGCACGTCTTCACCACCCGCCCCCAAGTACCACCCTAATGACAGCACATCTTCACCACCCGCCCCCAAGTACCACCCTAATGACAGCACATCTTCACAACCCGCCCCCAAGTACCACCCTAATGACAGCACATCTTCACCACCCGCCCCCAAGTACCACCCTAATGACAGCACATCTTCACCACCCGCCCCCAAGTACCACCCTAATGACAGCACATCTTCACCACCCGCCCCCAAGTACCACCCTAATGACGGCACATCTTCACCACCCGCCCCCAAGTACCACCCTAATGACAGCACGTCTTCACCACCCGCCCCCAAGTACCACCCTAATGACAGCACATCTTCACCACCCGCCCCCAAGTACCACCCTAATGACAGCACATCTTCACAACCCGCCCCCAAGTACCACCCTAATGACAGCACAGCTTCACCACCCGCCCCCAAATACCACCCTAATGACAGCACATCTTCACCACCCGCCCCCAAGTACCACCCTAATGACAGCACATCTTCACAACCCGCCCCCAAATACCACCCTAATGACGGCACATCTTCACCACCCGCCCCCAAGTACCACCCTAATGACAGCACATCTTCACCACCCGCCCCCAAGTACCACCCTAATGACGGCACATCTTCACAACCCGCCCCAAGTACCACCCTAATGATGGCACATCTTCACCACCCGCCCCCAAGTACCACCCTAATGACAGCAAATCTTCACCACCCGCCCCCAAGTACCACCCTAATGACAGCACATCTTCACCACCCGCCCCCAAGTACCACCCTAATGACAGCACATCTTCACCACCCGCCCCCAAGTACCACCCTAATGACAGCACATCTTCACCACCCGCCCCCAAGTACCACCCTAATGACAGCACATCTTCACCACCCGCCCCCAAGTACCACCCTAATGACAGCACATCTTCACCACCCGCCCCCAAGTACCACCCTAATGACAGCACATCTTCACCACCCGCCCCCAAGTACCACCCTAATGACAGCACATCTTCACCACCCGCCCCCAAGTACCACCCTAATGACAGCACGTCTTCACAACCGGCCCCCAAGTACCACCCTAATGACAGCACATCTTCACAACCGGCCCCCAAGTACCACCCTAGTGACGGCACATCTTCACAACCCGCCCCCAAGTACCACCCTAATGACGGCACATCTTCACCACCCGCCCCCAAGTACCACCCTAATGACGGCACATCTTCACAACCCGCCCCAAGTACCACCCTAATGACAGCACATCTTCACCACCCGCCCCCAAGTACCACCCTAATGATGGCACATCTTCACCACCCGCCCCCAAGTACCACCCTAATGACAGCACATCTTCACCACCCGCCTCCAAGTACCACCCTAATGACAGCACATCTTCACCACCCGCCCCCAAGTACCACCCTAATGACGGCACATCTTCACCACCCGCCCCCAAGTACCACCCTAATGACAGCACATCTTCACAACCCGCCCCAAGTACCACCCTAATGATGGCACATCTTCACCACCCGCCCCCAAGTACCACCCTAATGACAGCACATCTTCACCACCCGCCCCCAAGTACCACCCTAATGACAGCACATCTTCACCACCCGCCCCCAAGTACCACCCTAATGACGGCACATCTTCACAACCGGCCCCCAAGTACCACCCTAGTGACGGCACATCTTCACAACCCGCCCCCAAGTACCACCCTAATGACGGCACATCTTCACCACCCGCCCCAAGTACCACCCTATTGACAGCACATCTTCACCACCCGCCCCCAAGTACCACCCTAATGATGGCACATCTTCACCACCCGCCCCCAAGTACCACCCTAATGACGGCACATCTTCACCACCCACCCCCAAGTACCACCCTAATGACAGCACATCTTCACCACCCGCCCCCAAGTACCACCCTAATGACAGCACGTCTTCACCACCCGCCCCCAAGTACCACCCTAATGACAGCACATCTTCACCACCCGCCCCCAAGTACCACCCTAATGACAGCACATCTTCACAACCCGCCCCCAAGTACCACCCTAATGACAGCACATCTTCACCACCCGCCCCCAAGTACCACCCTAATGACAGCACATCTTCACCACCCGCCCCCAAGTACCACCCTAATGACAGCACATCTTCACCACCCGCCCCCAAGTACCACCCTAATGACGGCACATCTTCACCACCCGCCCCCAAGTACCACCCTAATGACAGCACGTCTTCACCACCCGCCCCCAAGTACCACCCTAATGACAGCACATCTTCACCACCCGCCCCCAAGTACCACCCTAATGACAGCACATCTTCACAACCCGCCCCCAAGTACCACCCTAATGACAGCACAGCTTCACCACCCGCCCCCAAATACCACCCTAATGACAGCACATCTTCACCACCCGCCCCCAAGTACCACCCTAATGACAGCACATCTTCACAACCCGCCCCCAAATACCACCCTAATGACGGCACATCTTCACCACCCGCCCCCAAGTACCACCCTAATGACAGCACATCTTCACCACCCGCCCCCAAGTACCACCCTAATGACGGCACATCTTCACAACCCGCCCCAAGTACCACCCTAATGATGGCACATCTTCACCACCCGCCCCCAAGTACCACCCTAATGACAGCAAATCTTCACCACCCGCCCCCAAGTACCACCCTAATGACAGCACATCTTCACCACCCGCCCCCAAGTACCACCCTAATGACAGCACATCTTCACCACCCGCCCCCAAGTACCACCCTAATGACAGCACATCTTCACCACCCGCCCCCAAGTACCACCCTAATGACAGCACATCTTCACCACCCGCCCCCAAGTACCACCCTAATGACAGCACATCTTCACCACCCGCCCCCAAGTACCACCCTAATGACAGCACATCTTCACCACCCGCCCCCAAGTACCACCCTAATGACAGCACATCTTCACCACCCGCCCCCAAGTACCACCCTAATGACAGCACGTCTTCACAACCGGCCCCCAAGTACCACCCTAATGACAGCACATCTTCACAACCGGCCCCCAAGTACCACCCTAGTGACGGCACATCTTCACAACCCGCCCCCAAGTACCACCCTAATGACGGCACATCTTCACCACCCGCCCCCAAGTACCACCCTAATGACGGCACATCTTCACAACCCGCCCCAAGTACCACCCTAATGACAGCACATCTTCACCACCCGCCCCCAAGTACCACCCTAATGATGGCACATCTTCACCACCCGCCCCCAAGTACCACCCTAATGACAGCACATCTTCACCACCCGCCTCCAAGTACCACCCTAATGACAGCACATCTTCACCACCCGCCCCCAAGTACCACCCTAATGACGGCACATCTTCACCACCCGCCCCCAAGTACCACCCTAATGACAGCACATCTTCACAACCCGCCCCAAGTACCACCCTAATGATGGCACATCTTCACCACCCGCCCCCAAGTACCACCCTAATGACAGCACATCTTCACCACCCGCCCCCAAGTACCACCCTAATGACAGCACATCTTCACCACCCGCCCCCAAGTACCACCCTAATGACGGCACATCTTCACAACCGGCCCCCAAGTACCACCCTAGTGACGGCACATCTTCACAACCCGCCCCCAAGTACCACCCTAATGACGGCACATCTTCACCACCCGCCCCAAGTACCACCCTATTGACAGCACATCTTCACCACCCGCCCCCAAGTACCACCCTAATGATGGCACATCTTCACCACCCGCCCCCAAGTACCACCCTAATGACGGCACATCTTCACCACCCGCCCCAAGTACCACCCTAGTGACGGCACATCTTCACAACCCGCCCCCAAGTACCACCCTAATGATGGCACATCTTCACCACCCGCCCCCAAGTACCACCGTAATGACGGCACATCTTCACAACCCGCCCCAAGTACCACCCTAATGATGGCACATCTTCACCACCCGCCCCCAAGTACCACCCTAATGACGGCACATCTTCACAACCCGCCCCAAGTACCACCCTAATGATGGCACATCTTCACCACCCGCCCCCAAGTACCACCCTAATGACAGCACATCTTCACCACCCGCCCCCAAGTACCACCCTAATGATGGCACATCTTCACCACCCGCCCCCAAGTACCACCCTAATGACAGCACGTCTTCACCACCCGCCCCCAAGTACCACCCTAATGACAGCACGTCTTCACCACCCGCCCCCAAGTACCACCCTAATGATGGCACATCTTCACCACCCGCCCCCAAGTACCACCCTAATGACAGCACGTCTTCACCACCCGCCCCCAAGTACCACCCTAATGACAGCACATCTTCACCACCCGCCCCCAAGTACCACCCTAATGACAGCACGTCTTCACCACCCGCCCCCAAGTACCACCCTAATGACGGCACATCTTCACAACCCGCCCCAAGTACCACCCTAGTGACAGCACATCTTCACCACCCGCCCCCAAGTACCACCCTAATGACAGCACGTCTTCACCACCCGCCCCCAAGTACCACCCTAATGACGGCACATCTTCACAACCCGCCCCAAGTACCACCCTAATGACAGCACATCTTCACAACCCGCCCCAAGTACCACCCTAATGACAGCACATCTTCACCACCTGCCCCCAAGTACCACCCTAATGATGGCACATCTTCACCACCCGCCCCCAAGTACCACCCTAATGATGGCACATCTTCACCACCCGCCCCCAAGTACCACCCTAGTGACCAACATTCCAATGCAGTAGTGTAGGAGGACTAAGTCAGGGGTCGCCAACTCAAAAAATTAGAAGACTTATATAAGTGTTACAATGAAGACAACACATGATGTAAGTGTCTATATCTAACATGATGTAAGTGTCTATATCTAACATGATGTAAGTGTCTATATCTAACATGATGTAAGTGTCTATATCTAACATGATGTAAGTGTCTATATCTAACATGATGTAAGTGTCTTTATCTAACATGATGTACAGGTGCTGTTCATATTATTAGAATACCATGAAAACGTAGATTTATTTCAGTAATTATATTCAGAACGTGAAACTTACATATTATATCAATTCATTACACACATAGTCATATATTTGAAATGTTTATTTCTTTAAATTTTGATGATTAGTACTGACAATCACTGAAAATCCCTAATTCAGTATCTCAGAAAATGAGAATATTAGTTACGACTAGTACCAAAAAATCATTTTTAGAAATGTGGGCCGACTGAAAAGTATGAACATGGAAAGTTTCAGCATGTACGGCAATCAATACTTACTTGCAGCTCTTTTTGCCTAAATTGCTGCAGCAATACATGGAGTCCAGCAGTCTGTTGCACCCTCAGGTGTTATGAGAGTCCAGGTTGCTTTAATAGTGGCCTTCAGCTCTTCAGCATTGTTGGCTCTGGCATCTGGCATCTTCCGCTTCACAATACCACATAGCTTTTCTATGGGGTTAAGGTCAGGTGAGTTTGCAGGCCAATCAAGAACAGGGATACCATGGTCCTTAAACCAGGTACTGGTAGATTTGGCACTGTGTGCAGGTGCCAAGTCATGTTGGAAAATTAAATCTTCACCTCTATAAAATTGGTCGGCGGCAGGCAGCATAAAGTGTTCTAAAACTTCCTGGTAGACTGCTGCATTGACCCTAGACCTCAGGAAACACAGTGGACCAACACCAGCAGATGACATGGCACCCCAGACCATTACCCATTGTGGACATTTGACACTGGACTTCAGGCACCGTGATTCTGTGCCTCTCCTGTCTTCCTCCAGACTCTGGGACCTTGATTTCCAAAGGAGATACAACATTTACTTTCATCTGAAAACATAACTTTGGACCACTCAGCAGCAGTCCAGTCCTTTTTGTCTTGAGCCCAGGCGAGACGCTTTTGACGTTGTCTCTTATTCAAGAGTGGCTTTACACAAGGAATGTGACAGTTGAAGCCCATATCTTACATACGTCGGTGCGTGGTGGTTCTTGAAGCACTGACTCCAGCTGCAGTCCACTCTTTGTGGATCTCCCCCACATTTTTGAATCGGTTTAGTTTGACAATCCTCTCCAGGGCGCGGTTATCCCTCTTGCTTGTACACTTTTTTTCTAGCACATCTTTGTCTTCCCTTTGCCTCTCTATTAATGTGCTTGGACACAGAGCTCTGGGAACATCCAACCTCTTTGGCAACGACCTTTTGTGTCTTGCCCTCCTTCTTTAAAGTATCAATGGTCATCTTTTGGACAGTTGTCAAGTCAGCAGTCTTCCCCATGATTGTGTGTCATACAGAATCAAAACGAGAGACCATTTAAAGGCTTTCCCAGGTGTTTTGAGTTAGTTAGCTAATTAGAGTGTGGCACCAGGTGTCTTGAATATCTGACCTTTTCACCATATTCTCATTTTCTGAGATGTTGAATTTTGGGTTTTCATTGGTTGTCAGCTATAATCATCTCCTTTTTGGCAAAAAAGACCCCACTTGAAATGTATCAGTCTGTTTGGAATGAATGTATACATTCTACAAGTTTGACTTTCTAAATGGAATTAATGAAATAAATCAACTTTTTCATGATGTTCTAATAATATGACCAGCACCTGTAAGTGTCTTTATCTAACATGACGACTCCAAGAAGGACTGCAAATAATCCACAGTCAGAAAGTGCATGCAGTAACACAGCAGAGTAGTGTGTGTAATTGCCACTCTAGCTATTAATTAAAATAGCAGTAATCTCCTACGAAGTCAATGACCAGAGAGACTCAAAATAACACTGCAAATAATCCACAAAGTCATAGAAATTGCAATAATAATTTCAGTCATTTAAATGAACGTGATCCCCACTCTTGCAAGTAATGTTAGCAGCAACCTTGCACATAAATAGTCAACATAAGTACTCCAAGTAGGACTACAAATAATCCACAAATTCATAGAAGTGTCAGTGATACAGATCAAAGGAGGAATGTTTAAGGCACACAAAATGCTGAATGGCCTCAAATGGAATACTTTCCACACGTACAAATATCCCTGAACCCTTTTAGCAGATGACAAAATACATGTTTAGAAATAATCCACAAACATAAGCAGCGAATGGGACAGAAATACACAAGATGGCCACTAGAGTACTCCTAAACTAGCAGGTGTGTATTTGATGTACATACTGTCATGTACTCCTAAACTAGCAAGTGTGTATTTGATGTACATACTGTCATGTACTCTTAAACTAGCAGGTGTGTATTTGATGTACATACTGTCATGTACTCCTAAACTAGCAGGTGTGTATTTGATGTACATACTGTCATGTACTCCTAAACTAGCAGGTGTGTATTTGATGTACATACTGTCATGTACTCCTAAACTAGCAGGTGTGTATTTGATGTACATACTGTCATGTACTCCTAAACTAGCAGGTGTGTATTTGATGTACATACTGTCATGTACTCCTAAACTAGCAGGTGTGTATTTGATGTACATACTGTCATGTACTCCTAAACTAGCAGGTGTGTATTTGATGTACATACTGTCATGTACTCCTAAACTAGCAGGTGTGTATTTGATGTACATACTGTCATGTACTCCTAAACTAGCAGGTGTGTATTTGATGTACATACTGTCATGTACTCCTAAACTAGCAGGTGTGTATTTGATGTACATACTGTCCTGTACTCCTAAACTAGCAGGTGTGTATTTGATGTACATACTGTCATGTACTCCTAAACTAGCAGGTGTGTATTTGATGTACATACTGTCATGTACTCCTAAACTAGCAGGTGTGTATTTGATGTACATACTGTCATGTACTCCTAAACTAGCAGGTGTGTATTTGATGTACATACTGTCATGTACTCCTAAACTAGCAGGTGTGTATTTGATGTACATACTGTCATGTACTCCTAAACTAGCAGGTGTGTATTTGATGTACATACTGTCATGTACTCCTAAACTAGCAGGTGTGTATTTGATGTACATACTGTCATGTACTCCTAAACTAGCAGGTGTGTATTTGATGTACATACTGTCATGTACTCCTAAACTAGCAGGTGTGTATTTGATGTACATACTGTCATGTACTCCTAAACTAGCAGGTGTGTATTTGATGTACATACTGTCATGTTTTCCCAGAAGCAAGATGCAGTGGCTGCTGGACTTCCTCCTGAAAGTCCTGGTCTGGAAGGAAGTGCTGAGGTGTGTTCCCAAGAGGAGCAAGAAGACAGAAGTTTGCAGGTGAAGCACATCTGTGAGGTTAGTCCAGAGTCACAGCAGCAAGAAGAAGAAAAGGGAGAGCAGCAATTCCAGCAAAAGATGCAAGAAAACTCTGCGGACATGAACTCCTCCCCGACTGACTCTTCATCTTCTGCCAGTCCTGCACAGCAGCTGGACCGAGGTCAAGGTGCGGTTTGAAGACATTTTACCTGCACCACATTGCCAAAAGTAGACTCAAACAGGAAGTTGAAGTGTCATCCCATAGGGTTCAATATGACCTTTTGCAGCTATTACAGCTTCAACTCTTCTGGGAAGGCTGTCCACAAGGTTGCAGAGTGTGTTTATAGCAATTTTCCACCATTCTTCTAAAAGTGCATTGGTGAGGTCACACAGAAGGCCTGGTTCTCAGTCTCCCTTCTAATTCATCTCAAGGGGGTTCTATGGGGTTCAGGTCAGGACTCTGTGCAGGCCAGTCAAGTTCATCCACACCAGACTCTGTCATCCATGTCTTTATGGACCTTGCTTTGTGCACTGGTGGACAGTCATGTTGGAAGAGGAAGGGGCCCGCTCCAAACTGTTGGGAGCATGGAATTGTCCAAAATGTTTTGATATCCTTGAGCATTCAAAGTTCCTTTCACTGGAACTAAGGGGCCTGAAAACAACCCCACACCATGATTCCTCCTCCACTGAATTTCACAATTCAGTCTGAAATGTAGCGTTCTCCTGGCAACCTCCAAACCCAGACTGGTCCATCAGATTGCCAGATGGAAAAGTGTGATTCATCAGTCCAGAGAAGGCGTCTCCACTGCTCTAGAGTCCAGTGGTGATGTCCTTTACACATCTGCATCCCACGCTTTGCATTGGGACTTTGTGATGTATGGCTTAGATGAAGCTGCTCAGCCATGGAAACCCATTCCATGAAGCTCTCTGCGTACTGTACGTGGGCTAATTGGAAGGTGACATGAAGTTAGGAGCTGTGTAGCAAGTGACTGTGCAGAAAATCTTTGCACTATGCTGACCTCTCTGTCACTTTACCTGGCCTACCACTTGCTGGCTGACTTGCTGTTGTTCTCAAACTCTTCACTTTTCTTAGAATAAACTTGACTTTGGAATATTTAGGAGCAAGGAAATTTTACAAGTGGATTTGTTGCACAGGTGGCATCCAATGACATTTCCACGCAGAAAATCACTGAAAGCGGCCCATCTTTCACAATTATTTGAAAAACCAGTCTCTGTGCCTAAGTGCTTGATTTGATACACCGGGCCAAGTGATGAGGAGACCTGGTTCTCATCATTTGGATGGCTGGCCACCATACTTTTGGCAATATAGTGTATTTAGCATATTATTTGTGCACGGTGGCCTTGTGGTTAGCATGTAGGAGAGTTGCTTGCTCAACAACGGGAACACAAGCACTCAGAGTGGAATAAGTTGGACTGCTAATGTTGTTGTCGTGTCTCTGGTCTTGCCAAGTTCTCCTGGTGGCTGTGTGAAGGATCAAGTATGACGCTGGCTGAATCGTCGCTTTAAAAACATGTGCCTTCATATGGCAACAGATACTACATTGCAAAAAGTACAGTAAGGCACCACTTGTTGAAATGCACTAGCTTGATGCTAACTTACTTGGGATATGCCATAGATTTAATACCAATTAGCATTATTGATTTTCCATGACGATTTCAACACCACTAGTTTTTTGTAGCACCTACAGTATAAAAACTCAAAAGGGCTCAACAAAAGTAAAACATGGTACATTCATCTTGTTGGCCAAGACTGATTTTTAAATGTGACATTATAAAATGTTTTTATTATTTACTAGTTGATTAACACACAGAAAAGTTTCGAAAATGTGTATCGTTGAGTACGGGTATTGATTCCCAGGTACTGTATTGTTGGAAATGTGAAAGGTACTCATGCCTATGCATGGACTGCAAAAGATTGGACCGAGATTATCCTGCAATGATGTCTTCTTTTCTCAAAAACATTTGAACTAACCTGCAAGTTCTGTTTTAAATTCATTTCACTTTTCCGGGTCTGGCAGAAGTCTCAGTCGGTATATCCAACATTATTATTCTCCAGTCACCACGGAGGTGACACAAAGGCGTTCCTAGGACGGCTGTGAGATATAATCTCTCCAGCAGGTCCGAGGTCTGCCCCAAGTCCTCCCTTCGTTGGAACATCCTTATAAAACATCACCATTGATGGGTCCGGCAGCCATTTGGACTCGATGCCTGAGTCATCTCAACCGGCTTTTCTCTGAGCTCCTCTCGGATGGCCGTGCTCCATACCGTATCTTTTAAAGATGGACCAGCTGCCCTACAGGAAAAACGTGTCCCCTTGTTTCCACGATCTTCCTCTTAACTGTCACTACCTAATGTTGATGACCACAGGTAAGGGTAAGTACATAGCTCGACCAGTCAATCAAGAGCCCTTGTGGAGGGGGTCCGGTCCGATCCGGTGGCCATGGATGACGTACTGGCTGTCCAGAGTCGGGACCCAGGATGGACCGCTTGCCTTTGTATCGGCTTGGGACATCCCTTCACTGCTGACCCGCCTCCGCTTGGGATGGTTTCCTGCTGGTTCCGCTGTGGACGGGACTCTCGCTGCTGTGTTGGATCCACTTTGGACTGGACTCTCGCGGTTGTGTTGGATCCATTATGGATTGAACTTTCACAGTATCATGTTAGACCCGCTCCACATCCATTGCTTTCCTCCTCTCCAAGGTTCTCATAGTCATCATTGTCACCGACGTCCCACTGGGTGTGAGTTTTCCTTGCCCTTATGTGGGCCTAGCGAGGATGTGGTAGTGGTTTGTGCAGCCCTTTGAGACACTAGTGATTTAGGGCTATATAAGTAAACATTGATTGATTGATTTTCCTTCTGCTCAGCTCTGTCTTCACCATGACGGTGCAGTACATCAACCAAATTCCTGCTTGGCCTGTAGATCTCAACATCCTTCTTCCCTCACAAGATCAGCTTAGCGACCCCCTGAACCTCTAGTGTCCACCGTCGGGTTTGGGAGTTGCTGCCCCTACTACAACGCACGGAATACGGCCCTTTGTGACTCGATATCCTTGGCCTCCCTTCTAAGATGCAGACGAAAGTGTGAGTTGAAGACTTAACAAAAGCAGGTCAAGTGGTTTTCTACTAATTCTTTGAGTTCCTACGAGACCCGATCTGACCAATTTAAGTCTAAGACAAGGTGTGACCCATGTGAGTCTATGAGCATAAAGTGATGAAGCCTACTTGGTTGAGAAGCAAAACATCTTCTAAAACAAACCAAACAGTTGTGTTGAAATTGATTGAATGCCCTGAGAATTCATTTCCCACCACTTATCCTGTTTGGAGTCACAGATGAACTGGAGCCTATTCTATCGGAGTTTGGTTCAAACCCACTGAAACCATCCAATTTAGAAATATTCCCACAATCTTGCAAGCCTTTCTAATCTGCTAATTTCTCATTGTCATCCCATTGGGTTTGGTATTTTGTTGCCCTGATGTAGGATCTGAGCCGAGGATGTGGTTGTGGCTTGTGCGGCCCTTTGAGACACTCATGATTTAGGGCTATATAAGTAAATATTGATTGATTGATTGATTGATGATTGAGTACAAAGAGGTGGTAGAACATCTGGTTGATTGGTCTAAAAGCTATAACCTTTACATTAATGTACCAATGCGGAAGTAGTCTCCAGCTTCAAGTACCTTGAGGTTCCTCTCTCCAGGGACCTTGCCTGGAGCCAAAAAAGACCAAGGCCATATATTTTGGGAAGCTCAGACCCCAATGTTCCCCTCCTACACATCGTAGGAGCAGCTGTGGAAATGGTGTCTAGCTTCAGGTACCTTGGGGTTCATCCATCCAGGGACCTCACCTGGAGCCACAACACTTCCTGTATGCACAAGAAGACACACCACAGTCTTTATTTCCTCAGGAAGCGGCGGCATGCTTGACTAGAGAGCTCCATCCGTTGGAGCTTCTACAGATCCCCCTCAGCACAGGCATCATGGTGTAGCACAGCAGATGGAACCTTGGGATGCAACATTTCATACCATGTCATGTGTCGCATGTGCGCTGGGAAAGTTTGTTGAATTCAAAAATGTATCTACTACTTTTGCATTGTATAGTTTTGTAAAATTGTGTTGAAACACAGTTGGAAGACGACATGCTGGTGTCTTGTCTTTGTGTGCAGAGTGTCCAATGCATTCACCCGCCTGTGCTGAGCTGATACAGACAAAGCAGGACATTTCTGATCAGCAGCGTCTCTGCGAGAAACAAACGGAGCAACTTGTCAGAGAGGTGAGACAGAGGTGATACTTCACTAAATAATTGTAGATTCCAAGGACTTGATCTACAGAGACACACATTTCCTGCACAGTTCTCAGCCTTGTCGCTGACAGTTTGACTAGGTCTTAGTTTTTCCTCTGCGTTTGTCTTTGTTTCCTGTCAGCACTCCTGTTTGTGTCCCTGCGGGCTGTGTCCCCTCAGCTGTGGCTGATATGCACCTGGCCACACCTGGTGTCAATCAGCCAGCCACTATCTAGACCTGCTTTCTCCTCCAGTCAGGGCTGGATTGTCAATCCTACCGGTTGTTTGTCGCTAATACCTCTTGTTGTTCCTACCTGTCGTGTCGTTGTCAGTGCGGTAAGCTGTTCCTGTTAGTTCCTATAACTATTTACAGTTTGCTGTCTCATAGCTCCTTGTTTTGTAGTTTCCTGTTAGCCATTAGCTATTCCCAGTTTTCCTCTTTGCTGGATCCCTGTTCCCTGTTCCCAGTTTGTGTTTTTTGTCTTTACTTCATGGACATTAAATCCTGTTTTCCTCTACAATGCCTGCCGCCTTGTCTGCATCTTGGGGTTCGTCACCAACAACATGTGACAACAGCTACAGTACATGCACCGTCATGTGGTGTTTGTATGTCTGTCACATGATGCACAATGTGGACCACCTTTTCCGGACAATAGCGATGTAACGGAGAAGTGCAATCTAGACAACAGAAGCTATTCTTAGCATGTCGAAGGTGCGCGCTAGGAAACGCTGAATGATCCAGACGCAAGGAAATGCACTTTGCAATAAGTTTAGGAAATATATTCATGATATAAAAAACGCCAACAGACATCAAAATGAATCACCTGAAGTCAAGTCGGTGTCTGCTGGCTCCAATCAGACTATTAGGTCATCAAGCAGCTTGAAAATTGCTGAGTAGATGATATGGTTCACATTTTTATTATGAAAGTTGCCCAGATTTGTGGTCCTCTCCAAGGTTCTCATAGTCATCATTGTCACCGACGTCCCACTGGGTGTGAGTTTTTCCTTGCCCTTATGTTGGTTCTTCCGAGGATGTCGTAGTGGTTTGTGCAGTCCTTTGAGACATTTGTGATTTAGGGCTGTATAAATAAACATTGATTGATTGATTGATTGATTGACACACACACAGTTTGGGTATTCTCTCTCTCTCTCTCTCTCTCTCTCTCTCTCTCTCTCTCTCTCTCTCTCTGTACATCGTCTGTCATTGCGGAGAGATTTCTTACATTTTTGCGCAACTGTGCCTGTTTGCACAGACCTTGGAGCGTGCTAAATATACTTGAAACAGCGGTCGCAAAACAATTTCCCCCTTGATAAATCACATTGTGAGCGCCTAACATTCACATTTGCACATCCCCCCTCCCATTATTGTGGGTGTTCTGATAATCAGCATATTGGACTAAGGAATGGACTCCGATGCAGAGATGGGATTCTTAGTAAACCTTTTATTTTGACAACTCTTTAACCTCCAGAGGCAGAGTTACACAAAAACTATAAGAAACAAAAACGGTCAGCGAAAAAGGGAACAACCGAAAATCACTTCTAAAAAGGAGGACAATACCAAAATTAAGACCAACTATAATTAGCGCTGTATCTGCTATGAAACTTAACATAAAAGGCTCCAACAGCAGGAAGAAAACAATGACTATAAAAATATCTACTCTAATTTTAATCTAATAAAGGTAAACGAAAAATCACTCAAAAACTTTGAGGAAGGAAAGATTATTAGGAAAAAAAAAATAACTCAGCACTTCGGTTGAACAAAGGCTAGATGACAAAATTCACTGAGGAGGAGAAAAAGTTAAACTTAAAATTACAGCGTGGGAATTCTGGATCCAAGGAAGTAGGCATGAGACCAGGCAAGACATGAACATGAACATGAACATGAACATAAACATAAACATGGACATAAACATAAACATGAACATGAACATGAACATGAACATGAACATAAACATAAACATAAACATAAACATAAACATGGACATAAACATAAACATAAACATAAACATAAACATGGACATAAACATAAACATAAACATAAACATGAACATGAACATGAACATGAACATGAACATAAACATAAACATAAACATAAACATAAACATAAACATAAACATAAACATAAACATAAACATAAACATGAACATGAACATGAACATGAACATGAACATGAACATGGACGCTAGACAGGCACGAAAGCTCGAGACAATCTGGCACAGAACAAGGGGAGGCATGGGCTTATATGAAACATGAGGATAATGGGAAACAGGTGGAAACAATCAAGGGTCAGGGATGACGTCAGACTGGTGACACAAGAGGAAGGGCCCGTGATCTGAAACAAGAGGAGTTGCTTTTCAAAATAAAACATGCAAATCACAAGACAGAAAAAAACCAAGACAAGACTTCCCTCACACGTATATTCTGCATATACATGAAGACGGACGCGCTAAATGGATTGCACCCGCTATTTTGCATGTTTAAGTGACACAATTCTTCGCACACAAGCTTAGTAGATCATGTTTGCGCGTGTTTTAGTACACGTAAAATTTTAGTAGATCAGGCCCCAAAGTTTTTTTTCTTTGCATCTACCTGCAGCTGGAACAAACACAGAGAGAAGTGTCTGGACTGCAACAGTCAAACACAAACCTGCAACGTGAGCTACAACAGCGAGAGAGTCATTCAAGAGGAAAGGTTATACAAGTTGATTGTGTAAAGTAGACGTAGGACATGCATTTACAGTTTTTCTTTCTATCTTGTATTGTAGAACGATCTTCCATCCAACTCCAAGTCCTCATCGGAGCCAACTTTGACTCTGCAACAACTGCAGAAGGTAAACCGTGACCTCCGCGCTGAGTTGGATGCACAAAATAGAAAACAGGAGGAAGCCAGGGAAGCCGAGCTTCGTCGAAGAGTTGACCTTTTAGCTCAACAAGCACAGCTGCTGGTGACGGGGGACGCCACGGCGCTTGCACAGGCGCATCTAGAGCAAGAACGGCAATGGTTCTTTGAACAGCGGACGGAGTGGGAGCATACTGTCACCTCCTTGAAGAGCCAACTGAGTACCAGTGAAAGGATGCTGAAAGAGTCTGAGACCCGTGCGACACTGCTACAGGAGCAGTCTCGGAGTCATCATGCTCTCCAAGCGGAGGCGGAGGAGCTAAGAAAGGCTCTCCTAGAGGTCACAACACAACTTCAAACCAACGAAGAGACACAGGCTCAAAAAGAAGCTCTTCTGCAGAAGCACCTCATGCTCCTTCAAGCCAGCCAGGACAGAGAACGACGGAGTTTGTCAGTCAGCTTGGCGCGGGCAGAACAACACTCCCAAGAACTTCAGGAGAGATTGGTCACGGCTGAGGAGCAGGTGGACAGCCTGAGTGAAGGCCAAATGTGGAAAAGGGATGTTGAGGAAGCTCAACATAAACTCAAAGAGGAGTTAGCTTCTTCTCTGGCTGCTGTGCAAAGGTATCACGATGAAAAAGAGGAGCTGGAGCAACAATGTCATGAGCTTCAGAACATGTTGTTTGGGGCAGAAGAAGAAGTGCGCAGGCTGCAGAGTTGCTTGAAAAAGGAAGAAGCACATTTCCATGAGCTTAACCATTCATACCTGGCAGCTGGAGAGCAGCTGCAGTGGGTTTTGCAGAAGCTGCAGCAAAAGGAGGCTGAAACCCAGGTCATGCGTGAAGGCTTTGAGAAACTTCTCAACAGGAAGGAGCAGGAGCTGAGCGAGGTTCTGCTGAAAATGGAAGTCTTAGGTAACAGCCTGGAGGAAACGGAAGCAAAACTCAGTGAGGTGCTTGACGTTTGTACCTGTGCCACATCGCACCTGGAGAATGAGTCTGCAGAGACAGGGCCGGACAATGAAGACTTGGTACACCGGTCAGCAAGTGATAGCCAATCAGAGGAAATATATAAGTTAAGTAGCAGCTCAATAGACCACGATCATCACTATTATCATGCAAGAGTCCGGTCCCACTCACTCGGTCCATCACACCAGTACATCATCACCTCAGGAGACGATCCAGAAAGGTTTACGACCGTGATCCAGTTACTAGAAACCAAGCTTTTCGTAACAGAAGAAAAGCTAAGGGAAATCACTCATCAACTAGCAGAACACCAGGAGGAACACCAGATGAGCCTCCAGGATCCTCAGCTCTACTCCCAGCTCACCCAGAGCCAATCCTCCGCCCAGCATCTCAATCTGCTGCTCCACAGCCGAGCGGAGCAGAGCCAACGCTTCGCTAAGGAGACGGACAACCTCTGCAGGCTTTTATCCAAGCGCCTTCAGGCTGCGCTGCGCGTCATACAAAGCTGCAGTCAGACGCTTCAAACCAGCACCGCCATCGAGTTCAACGACTTTGAGAGGAAGCTAACTGCTGTTGAGGCGTACCTTCAGCAAGGGAGGGAAGACGCGGCAAAACACCAACGTGCATGCTTTAATGCCTGCAAAGAAGAGGATGATATCCTCAGTGAGGCTATGGTAGAACTTTCTGACAACATTTCAAGCCCTGCTGAATGTTTGATGAGAGAACTGCTTGTAGTAGAAAAAATGGTGGCGGCCCTTCAGAGTCCGGATAATCAACTTGAGTCTTTGATGGCAGGAGAAAATGATATAGGTGTGGCGCACAGGTATGAACTTATCCTGGCTCACATAGGCACCTTAAAGAAGACAGGAGGGTCTAGTGCCCTCGCTGTCATCATTAGCGCCTGCACTGAAGCAGAGCTCATTTATGCTGCCTTTAAAATCCAGCAGCAAAGTCCGGAAGACTATCAGGAGTCCAAGGGCAAAAGGGGAGGCCTCGCACACCCTCTGGAGTTGGCTTGCTGTGAGGAGCAGGGAGAGAAGAGAGAGGTGACACCTGCTACTAAAATGCCACCATGGTTGCAGAAACTGATCACCAGGCTGCAAAAAAGAGCTAGACTGTTGTGGCAGCTAAGGCAGGAGGTTCCAGGAACGCAGGAGGACTTGGAAATGGACGCTCCAGTAAACATCAACTGGATGCAGGAGCAAGCAAAGCTGGTTTATCTGTCAGAAAGGCTGTTCTTAGATTTGGAGCAGGAGCAGCAGAGATGTGTGGTCTTGCAGGACAAACTGAAGGCTTTGGTCAGACAGCAGGAGGCTTCATTCATGGACAAGCAAGAGGCTTGTAGTCACACCTTGACTGGACCTCAGGACTACAACCAAGACTGAGGGAGGAACTAGAGGACCCGATGATATCCACAGGTACTGGAAACCTCCAGAGAGTCAAAGAACACAAACAGAGCATTGAGGAAGAGCCAAACATTGTCTTCAGATAAGAGTCATTTTACTTTAGAGTAATATCATCCAAATAATTATTTGACTTCTAAACTTAAAAACCACGCCCATACCGGCTGGGTGAGGGCATGGTCCTAGTGCCCGCCCCAATGTGCTACATTACCCACAAGGCTCAGCACTGTAGACAAGGACAGGAAGTGGAATTGTGCCGTTTGAGCAATAAAAAGTTATTTTGTTACACGTTGCTGCTCCTGGTTTGGTTCGTTCACACGAGAAACAAACTCAATCAAAACAAGTTTAGACTCTTTTCACTTCGTTCTGTCGTCGTTTTAAAAGCATTTTTTTTAACCTGTGAATGCTTTTAAATGGGGGAGGGGCCAACAGCGCCACTTGGCGCTTTTCAAAAAGAGCGATAGGGGCTACTTCCACTTGATTTGAGGCTTGTCGCGTTTTTAAAAAGAATACCCAGGAGAATACTCGCTAAATACAACAAGACAGTCGCCAAGTTAGCAACAGTGATCCCTACTGCTCCATCTTCTTATTCTCTGGCAGACCAGGTGTGTTAAAACAGGTTAATGAGCCCCGGCGACAAATGTTATTTATCAAAGCTTCTGGAGATTTCTGCCACACACATAGGCTACCAAAGAACTGATCTTTGATTCCATGGGTTTCGTTGTAAGTAGGGTTAGGGTTAGGTTTGGGTTGGGTTGGAGGGCCAGAGGGTTCGGGTCAGGGTTTGGGTTAGGATTTAGGGTTAAAAGGGTTGGAGCAAATGTTAGGATTTAGGGTTAGAGTGTTAGGTTTGGGTTTGGGTTAGAGGTTTGGGTTGGGTTTGGGTTAGGATTTAGGATTAAAAATGAGTAGGGTTGGGGTGAGGGTTAGGGTTTAGGATTAGGGATAGATGTTTAGGTTTGGGTTAGAGGGCTAGGGTCAGGGTTGGGGTTAGGATTTAGGGTTAAAAGGGTTAGGATTTAGGGTTTAGGTTTGAGGGTTAGGGTTGGTTTAGGGTTAGGGTTGGGTTTGGGTCAGGATTCAGGATTAAAAAAGGGTTGGGGTTGGGTTTGGGTTTGGGTCAGGATTCAGGATTAAAAAAGGGTTGGGGTTGGGTTTGGGTTTGGGTCAGGATTCAGGATTAAAAAAGGGTAGGGGTTGGGTTTGGGTTTGGGTCAGGATTCAGGATTAAAAAAGGGTTGGGGTTGGGTTTGGGTTTGGGTTGGGATTTAGGGTTTAAAAGGGTTAGGGTTGAGTTTAGAAGGTTAGAGTTGGGGTTGGGGTTAAGGTTAGGGTTGCAAGTATGTCGATTTGAAAGAGAAAAGACAAGCCACGTGTCGGATAGCTGGCAAGGTAACGTGACTTAAGCAGACATGGAGGAGGAAGTTTAAATAAAGAGCTGAAGGAGGAATGCCAACCTACACAAGATTAGAAAGAAGAACTTGCCGGGGCTTTTCCATGCTTTTTTTCACACAGAAGAATACATCAAATCCAAACAAGAAGTTATTGTAATCTAAATATATATATATACATATATATATATATATATATATATATATATATATATATATATATATATATGCACTAATAGGAAAAGATATATAATAAGTAATATAATGTGTTGTTTACAGTAATACTGATATGGAGACACTTACTTTTTATTATGTACACTTTGTAGTGGCGTATAATTATACTTTTTATTATTACTTTTAAACTTAATGCCGTATTAGAACATAGTTTAAAATAAAAAGCCCAGTTTGATGATAGAGTGTAAATATTTTGAATAGCTTCATTGTGTCTTCTTCATTTGAATTCATAGTAAATTACTGGCTTTTAATTGCATTGCTTTCATAGAAACTAAACGTAATTGTTCTTTTTTTTCTCATTTATTTTGGACACAATAAAGCAAAAATAATCTACATCCACACAATTCAAAGAGAAAAATTAATCATCTCCAATAAAATATGTACTGAACAAAAATATAAACTTAACAGTCGTTTTTGCTGCTTTTTTCCATGAGTTGAACTCAAAGATGAAAAATGTTGACTTTATACACAAAATACATTTTTCCTATCCAGATGCTGATGATGAAACAACCTGATCATTACACTGGTGTGCCATAGGGCTGGCCACAGTAAAACCTGATCATTACACTGGTGTGCCATAAGGCTGGCCACAGTAAAACCTGATCATTACACTGGTGTGCCATAGGGCTGGCCACAGTAAAACCTGATCATTACACTGGTGTGCCATAGGGCTGGCCACAGTAAAACCTGATCATTACACTGGTGTGCCATAGGGCTGGCCACAGTAAAACCTGATCATTACACTGGTGTGCCATAGGGCTGGCCACAATAAAAGGCCACCTGAAATGTGTAGTTGTGCTTTATTGAGCCTTTCAAAATGATCATTTGAGCCTTTAAGAATGATAATAAAAGCCTTTAAAAATGATATGAGCCTTTTAAAATGATCATTTGAGCTTTTAAAAATAATAATGTGAATCTTTAAAAAATATAATAAAAGCCTTTAAAATGATAATATGAGCCTTTTCAAATGTTAATAAAAGCCTTTAGAAATGATAATATGGGCATTTTAAAATGATAATATGAGCCTTTAAAAAAATAATAATATCAGCCTTTTAAAATGATAATTTGAGCCTTTAAAAATGATTTTATGAGCCTTTGAAAATTATACGAGCCTTTAGAAATGATAACATGAGCCTTTAAAAATGGTTATATCAGTCTTTAAAAACTATAGTATGAGCGTTTAAGAATGATGATATGAGTCTTTAAAAATGGTTATATTGTCATTTAAAGAATGATAATATGAGCATTTAAAAATGATAATATGAGGCTTAAAAATGGTAATATGAATCTTTAAAATAATGTGAGTCTTTAAAAATGGTAATATGAGCCTTTGAAAATTCTAATATGAGCCTTTAAAATTATCAAAAAAAAGTTTTTAAAAGGATAATATGGGCCTTTTAAAATGATATTTTTAGCCTTTAAAAATGATAATATGAACATTTAAAAAATATATGAGCCTTTAAAAATGATATCAGCCTTTAAAAATGATAATATGAGCTTTTAAAAATGATTATATCAGCCTTTAGGAAGGATAGTATGAGCTTTTAAGAATGAAAATATGAGCCTTTAAAAATGATAGTAGGAACCTTTAAGAAGGGTTTTATCAGCCTTTAAAAATGATATGAGCCTTAAAAATGATCATTTGAGCATTTCAGAATGATAATGTGAGCCTTTAAAATAATAATATGAGCCTTTAAAAATGATGTCTTTAAAGATGATAATATGAGCTTTTACAAATGAAGTGAGCTTCTAAAAATGTGTGAAAGAGGCTCCCTGCTTTGAGGAGATTTGTGATCTCGCAGCCACAAACCCCCCCGGGCCTGGTGAGGGATGATGGGCGGATCCAGAAGCGAGAGGACCCGGGCACACCTGCACAGGCGACAAAAATAAGTGTCCTATTTAGTGATCAATGACTGCAGAGGCACTACTTTCCACTCCTTTGCCCACAAAAGGGGACCAAAAGTCACCTTTTCGGACTTTTTACCCGCAGCCTCCGTCACTCTGGATTGTCAGCGTTGCCATGGCGATGGAGAGCCATCCTCCGACGTCCGGCAGAGGCAGGCGTGCACTTGGCAGGAGGACACACTCGTAGAGGACACACTCGTGGAGGACACACTCGTAGAGGACACACTCGTGGAGGACACACTCGTGGAGGACACACTCGTGGAGGACACACTGGTGGAGGACACACTCGTGGAGGACACACTCGTGGAGGACACACTCGTGGAGGACACACTCGTGGAGGACACACTCGTAGAGGACACACTCGTGGAGGACACACTCGTGGAGGACACACTCGTAGAGGACACACTCGTGGAGGACACACTCGTAGAGGACACACTCGTGGAGGACACACTCGTAGAGGACACACTCGTGGAGGACACACTCGTAGAGGACACACTCGTGGAGGACACACTCGTGGAGGACACACTCGTGGAGGACACACTCGTAGAGGACACACTCGTGGAGGACACACTCGTGGAGGACACACTCGTAGAGGACACACTCGTAGAGGACACACTCGTGGAGGACACACTCGTGGAGGACACACTCGTGGAGGACACACTCGTGGAGGACACACTCGTGGAGGACACACTCGTGGAGGACACACTCGTGGAGGACACACTCGTGGAGGACACACTCGTAGAGGACACACTCGTGGAGGACACACTCGTAGAGGACACACTCGTGGAGGACACACTCGTAGAGGACACACTCGTGGAGGACACACTCGTAGAGGACACACTCGTGGAGGACACACTCGTAGAGGACACACTCGTGGAGGACACACTCGTGGAGGACACACTCGTGGAGGACACACTCGTAGAGGACACACTCGTGGAGGACACACTCGTGGAGGACACACTCGTAGAGGACACACTCGTGGAGGACACACTCGTGGAGGACACACTCGTGGAGGACACACTCGTGGAGGACACACTCGTGGAGGACACACTCGTGGAGGACACACTCGTGGAGGACACACTCGTGGAGGACACACTCGTAGAGGACACACTCGTGGAGGACACACTCGTAGAGGACACACTCGTGGAGGACACACTCGTGGAGGACACACTCGTGGAGGACACACTCGTAGAGGACACACTCGTGGAGGACACACTCGTAGAGGACACACTCGTGGAGGACACACTCGTGGAGGACACACTCGTGGAGGACACACTCGTGGAGGACACACTCGTGGAGGACACACTCGTAGAGGACACACTCGTGGAGGACACACTCGTGGAGGACACACTCGTGGAGGACACACTCGTGGAGGACACACTCGTAGAGGACACACTCGTAGAGGACACACTCGTGGAGGACACACTCGTGGAGGACACACTCGTGGAGGACACACTCGTAGAGGACACACTCGTGGAGGACACACTCGTAGAGGACACACTCGTAGAGGACACACTCGTGGAGGACACACTCGTGGAGGACACACTCGTGGAGGACACACTCGTGGAGGACACACTCGTGGAGGACGAGGAGGCCGAGTCATGTTTGGGAAGGCCGCCAACTCACTTTTGGCTCCGAAGGAAAACAAGCAGCTTTGATTGCTGCAAAAAGAACATTCCCACATGCAAACAGTTCCACGAAGCCAAATAACTGAAGAGTGCTTCCCACAGGACTGTCATCTATTTGTGGAGGAGTCACATGACATTTCTAAACACTCATCTTCATGTCACTTCTGCCATGTGGTGTCCTCCTGTGGTCCATGCAAGCAGACTTGCTGGAGGTTCCATCTCCATCCTTGGGCTCCCTGCAGGTGGGGCGCTAGTCTCTGGTCCCCTCTGCCCGCGTGGGGTGTGGTCTCTCAGGCTGTCCTCGGCTTCTCCCGTGCCTTGTCCTCTGTGGGCCCGCTTCTGGGGTTCCTGTCGCTGGCCGGCCTGACTGCGTGGGGCCAATGGTCCGTGGTTCCCGGGCCATGCCTATTCGGCAACCTTGTGGACAGCCTTCCCAGAAGAGTTGAAGCTGTAATAGCTGCAAAAGGTCATATTGAGCCCTATGGCTTAGGAACTTCAACTTCCTGTTTGAGTCAAGGCAGGTGGCCAAATACTTTTGTCAATATCGTGTGTCTAGCTGTCCGTCCATGATGGAGAACAGATGAGTGTGAGTCAGCTGGGAGACCATTCCTAGAAAATGACAGCTAGGATGGGGTCTCCTGTTTCCACGCCATGACATAACAGCACACATGACCCGGGGTGAGGGGGGGTGAGGGGGGGGGGGGGGGGGGGCGTGCTGTCAGCTGATCCCGCTGTCATCCAAGGTAGTCCTTCCCAAGCGAGGGTCCGGTCTTACCAACTTTGCAGACTGTTGGAGGGTTCTGTTACATCAGATGGAAGATCCAGGTCGCACCCGCCAGAAGGTGATGCCCAGAGGCACGCCAGCAGTCAGGGGCGGAGCAACAATGATGCCCAGAGGCACGCCACCAGTCAGGGGCGGAGCAACAATGATGCCCAGAGGCACGCCACCAGTCAGGGGCGGAGCAACAATGATGCCCAGAGGCACGCCACCAGTCAGGGGCGGAGCAACAATGATGCCCAGAGGCACGCCAGCAGTCAGGGGCGGAGCAACAATGATGCCCAGAGGCACGCCACCAGTCAGGGGCGGAGCAACAATGATGCCCAGAGGCACGCCACCAGTCAGGGGCGGAGCAACAATGATGCCCAGAGGCACGCCAGCAGTCAGGGGCGGAGCAACAATGATGCCCAGACGCACGCCACCAGTCAGGGGCGGAGCAACAATGATGCCCAGAGGCACGCCACCAGTCAGGGGCGGAGCAACAATGATGCCCAGAGGCACGCCACCAGTCAGGGGCGGAGCAACAATGATGCCCAGAGGCACGCCACCAGTCAGGGGCGGAGCAACAATGATGCCCAGACGCACGCCACCAGTCAGGGGCGGAGCAACAATGATGCCCAGAGGCACGCCACCAGTCAGGGGCGGAGCAACAATGATGCCCAGACGCACGCCACCAGTCAGGGGCGGAGCAACAAATTGTACACTCTTTTTATGCAAGAAAAAACACAATTTTATATTTTCTATACCAATGTTAAAATATCCAGCAAAAAAGTTTTACAAACCTTTTTTATTATTTCTTTGTTTTTCAATATATGTTTTAAAATAAATTCAGTTATTTTTTGGGAGGTGGGGGGGTCACAAAATATATTATTTTTTTGGGCTACAAATCTTGTTTTTTTTAGCTAGGAATCTTTTTTGGTCGCAAATGAATTTTTTGGTTTGATATATTTTTGTTACAAATCCTTTATATTGTTACCAATATTTTTTTAATTGCACATCTTTTTGGGTGTAAAATCTTTTTTTGTTACAAATATTTTTAGCGACTAATCGTTTTTGTTGAAAATGTATTTGTCTTTCTTTTTTTATTTTATTTTACAAATGTTTTGTATTATGAATAAATGTTTTGCTTAGCAAATATCTTTTTGCTTTAAAAATAGTTTTGTTTGTCAAGAATGTTTTTTATATATATTTTGTTTGGTTGTAATTTTAGTTACAAATCTTTCATTGGCCTTTTTTTTTTTCCACAAATCTTTTATATTGTTAGCATTTTCTTTAGTGCTAATTATTTTAGCCACAAATGTGTGTGTAAACATACCGTATGTTTAAGTGCACTAAAAGCTCATTAATGCAAGAATTTTAAACCCGGGTAAAAAAAAATTTTTGAAGTTAGTATGTTTTTATATACAGAAAAAGTAAAAAAAAAACAAATCAATAAAATGGCCACAATATGAATTTAAAGAA